>NC_061851.1:33209258-33211758 GCF_019202785.1 Penaeus chinensis | reverse complement strand
CTCAATGTCATACGCATATGAATATGTATATGTATCTAAATCTGTGTGTGTGTGTGTATCTTAATGTGTGTGTATGTGTATGTATATATATATATATATATATATATATATATATATATATATACATTTATACATATATATGAATATATATATATATATATATATATAGATATATAGATATAAATATGTATAGATATAAATATAAACATATATATATATAGGTATATTATATAGGTATATATATACACATATATATACACATACATAAGAGGGAATATATACATACATACATATACACATACATACATACACACACACACACACACACACACACACACACACACACACACACACACACACACACATATGCACACGCACACGCACACACACACATACATCAATATATATTTAAATATATATATATATATATATATATATATATATATGTGTGTGTGTGTGTGTGTGTGAGTGTGTGTGTGTTTGTGTGTGTGTGTCTGTGTGTGTGTGTGATATCAACACACGTGAAGTGGTGAATAATGGTCTGTTAAAGCCATTTCATTTTTCCTGTATAAAATCTGGGATGTTCCTATCATAGTCTTTATGTGTGTATGTATGCATGCATGTAGGTATATATATATATATATATATATATATATATATATATATATATATATACCTACATGCATGTGTGTGTGTGTGTGTATATATGTATGTATATATATATATATACATATATATATATATATATATATATATATATATATATATACACATATAGGTATATATATATTCATATATATATATATATGTGTGTGTGTGTGTGTGTGTGTGTGTGTGTGTGTATGTGTGTGTGTGTGTGTGTGTGTGTGTGTGTGTGTGTGTACACATAGATATACATATACATAAGAGGAAATATATACATACATACATATATACATACATACACGGATGCACACACACACACACACACACACACGCACACACGTACGCATATATATATATATATATATATATATATATATATATATATATATATATACATATATATATGCATATATATATATATATATATATATATATATATATGTGTGTGTGTGTGTGTGTGTGTGTGTGTGTGTGTGTGTGTCTATGTATATATATATATATATATATATATATATATATATATATATATATATATATATGCATTTGACATATATATATGTATATAAATATATTCATATATATATATATTCATATATATATATATATATATATATATATATATACACACATATATATACATGTGTATATATATATATGTACATATATATATATATATATATATATATATATATATATATATATATATATACATGTATATACACATATATATACATATATATAAATATATATATACAAATATATATATAAGAAGAAATATTTATATATATACATATATACATACATGCTCACACACACACACACACACACACACACACACACACACACATCCATGTACGTGTTCATACTGTACGTTTTTTCCTTGATTCCCAAAGACTAAAATCATGCTGTTCGTTCCAGGTGCCTCGTCATGCTCCTCCTGATGTAGGAAAACGATAAGAAAAGAAAATCACAAATTTTCCTAGAATTGTTTACCTTTGTGACGGAAGTGAAATCAGCTAAACCTTTCATCAGATCTTTTTTCTCTCTTCTTTCTCTTCATAGCATTATCCTTTTTGCTTTAAGTGTACATTTATCGATTCAATTTTTTTATGCATCTCTTTCAAGGACAACTTGATCAGCGATGCTACCATTACCTGCGAGGCTGTAATGGTACACTGGTTCTTTTATGGTACAGCTGGTCTCGTCATTTTGAAGTCGATTTCCTAATTGTTCTTCGGTTTCTGGCTTTTGTTCTTTTGTTCATTTTAATGTTTAAAATAAAGATGTTAGCTATTGTATTTGATGTTTGTTATATATACTCATTTCTTATATATATTTTTCTTCTTCTTCTTCTTCTTCTTCTTCTTCTTCTTTTCTTTATTTCTTTCTCTCTTTCTATTTTTTTCTTTTTTTTCTTTTTCTTTTTTTTTTGGTATAGCAAGCTTTATATTTTTATTATATTTTATTCATTTTACCCTAAGATGTTTTTTCTTTTCTTTTTTTCAATTTATCATCTTGCCTTTAACGTGTATTACATATTTTCAAAAGTAAACAAGAAACTAGACACGTGGTAAACGATGTAAGAAAAAAGTCGGTATCTTTTTTATTATTTTCTCTTTTTTTTAAGATTTTTTGAATGATTTTTTTTAACTTCTCCTTTGAAAAAAAACACAACACAGAAGGACGAGGTAGTTGGACTATCCCTATTTTAGAAATGATTTCGGAGATTTCAAGACTTTTCTTTCATTTGTTATCATTCTCAAAATTGTCAAATCTCGAAGCAAAGAAAAGAAACAAAAGAAAATGAATAACAAGGAGGAGTCGACGAAGAAGAAGAAAATGTCTGCGTTTCATT
>NC_061851.1:33161758-33164258 GCF_019202785.1 Penaeus chinensis | reverse complement strand
CACTCTCTCTCCTTCTCTCAGTCTCTCTTCTCCTTCCTTCTCCTCTCCATCTCTCTCCACTCTCTAACTCATCTCTCCCGCTCATCCATCTCTCTCTCTCTCTCTCTCCTCCCACTCTCCTCTACGATCTCCTCCTGTCCCGTCTCTCTCTCCTCTCTCATCTCTCTCCATCTATCTACATCTGTCTGTCAATCTGTTTATCTACTGTATGGTCTGGGTCTCCTATCTCTCTCCTCCTCTCTCTCTCTCTCTCATCTCCCTCCCACTCTCTCTCTCTCACTCTCCTCTCTCTCTCTCTCTCCTCCCCTCTCGATTCATCTCTCTCCTCTCTCTCTCTCTCTCTCTCCTCTCTCTCCTCTTCTCCTCTCTCTCTCATCTCCTCTTGACTCTCTTTCACTCTCATTCCCATTCTCACCTTTCTCTCTTCTCCTTTCTCTCTCCTCCCTCTCTCCTCTCCTCTTTGTCATTCTTCTCTCTCTCTCCCTCTCTCCTCCTTCTCTCTCTCCCTCTCTCCTCTCTCTCATCTCTCACTTCTCTCTCTCTCTCTCTCTCTCTCACTCTCTCTCTCTCTCCTCCTCTCCTCCTCTCTCTATCCTCCCATACTATTCTATCATCGATCTGACTATCTGTTTATCTATCGTAGTAGCCTCTCACTCTCCTCCTCTCCCCCCCCCCCCCTCTCTCTCTCTCTCGTCTCCTCATCCTCTCTCTCCTCTCCTCGTCTCCGCTCATCACACACTACAACTCCACACTCTCCACCACTCACACACTCCGTCTTCCTCTCTCTCTCACTCCACCTCCTCTCCACTCACCTCCCCCAACTACACACCACTCTCTCACTCGCTCCACACTCTCTCACCACACTCCTCAACTCTTCCAGAGCTCACTCACCCCAGTCCACCCCACTCACTCTCCTCCCCCCCCGCTCTCTTCCTCTCCTCTCTCCCACCCCCTCCTCCCTCCCTCACATCCCCCCCCCCCCACCCTCACTCTCACAGTCTCTCTCCTCACTCACTCTCTCTCTCACTCTCTCTCTCTCTTCTCTATCGCTCCTCTCTCTCTCCTCACTCACTCTCTCTCTCCATCTATCTATCTATCTGTCCTGTGTCTATCTGTTTTAATCTTTCTGTATGTAAGTCCCTCTCTCTCTCTCTCTCTCATCACACTCTCTTCTCCTCTCTCTCTCACTCTCTCTCACCTCTCTCACTCTTCGCTCTCTCTCTCTCTCCTCTCTCTCTCTCTCCCCTCGCTCTTCTCTCCCCCCCCCCTCTCTCTCTCTCTCTCTCTCTCTCTCTCTCTCTCTCTCTCTGTCTCTCTCTCTCTCTCTCTCTCTCTCTCTCTCTCTCTCCATCTATCTATCTATCTGTCTGTCTATCTGTTTATCTATCTGTATGTATGTATCTCTCTCTCTCTCTCTCTCTCTCTCTCTCTCTCTCTCTCTCTCTCTCTCTCTCTCTCTCTCTCTCTCTCTCTCTCACTCTCTCTCTCTCCCTCTCTCTCTCTCTCCCCCCCCCCTCTCTCTCTCTCTCCCCCCCCCCTCTCTCTCTCTCTCTCTCTCTCTCTCTCTCTCTCTCTCTCTCTCTCTCTCTCTCTCTCTCTCTCTCTCTCTCTCCATCTATCTACATATCTGTCTGTCTATCTGTTTATCTATCTGTATGTATGTCTCTCTCTCTCTCTCCTCTCTCTCTCTCTCTCTCTCTCTCTCTCTCTCTCTCTCTCTCTCTCTCTCTCTCTCTCTCACTCTCTCTCTCTCCCTCTCTCTCTCTCTCCCCCCCTCTCTCTCCCCCCCCCCCTCTCTCTCTCTCTCTCTCTCTCTCTCTCTCTCTCTCTCTCTCTCTCTCTCTCTCTCTCTCTCCATCTATCTATCTATCTGTCTGTCTATCTGTTTATCTATCTGTATGTATGTCTCTCTCTCTCTCTCTCTCTCTCTCTCTCTCTCTCTCTCTCTCTCTCTCTCTCTCTCTCTCTCTCTCTCTCTCTCTCTCTCTCTCTCGCTCTCCCTCTTTCTCCCTTCTCATTGTTTACCATTCTTAATCCGCTCCAGCCAAGGTGAATGAGGTCATTATATCAACGTCATTCGCTTTTGCTAGTTCCGGCCTGACCACTCCCTCCCTCATGCTAATCTTCGTGGTTTTATTTTATTTTTACATTTTTTATTGTTCGTCTTCTTCGTCTTCTTCTTCTTCTTCTTCTTCTTTCTTCTTTCTTCTCTTGGTTTTCCTTCTCTGCTTGTTCTTAAACTTTTTGTTACTTATCTTTTTCATCTAGTTTTCTTTTTTTTTTTCTTTTCTTTGGTCCCCTTTCTGCCTCTCCTCCTCTTCCTTCTCTTCCTCCTTTATTATCATCTTCTCTTCTTCTTATTCTTATTATTATTCTTCTCTCTCTTCTTCCTATGTCTTCCTCGTCCTCCTCGTCCTCCTCCTCTCCTCCTTCTCCATCCCCTCCTCTTCCTCCTTCTCCTTCTCCTTCCCCTCCTCCTCCTCCTCCTCCTCCTTATCCT
>NC_061851.1:33139258-33141758 GCF_019202785.1 Penaeus chinensis | reverse complement strand
CTATCTCTCCTCCTTCTCCTTCTATCCCGTCTTCGTTTTCATTCCGTCTTCCCTATTCCCTCCTTCTACCTTACTCCCCATATATCCTTTACCCATTTTCCTTCTCCCTTTCTCTTTCTTTGTCTCTCTCTTTCTCTTTACTGCTTTCTGTTTCTGTTTATTTCTCTTTCTTTCTCTCACATGATCATCTTTCTCCATCTCTCTCTCTCCTCTCTCTCCTCTCTCTCTCTCTCCTCTCTCTCTCTCTCTTCTCTCTCTCTCTCTTCTCTCTCTCTCTCTTCTCTCTCTCTCTCTTCTCTCTCTCTCTCTTCTCTCTCTCTCTCTCTCTCTTCTCTCTCTCTCTCTTCTCTCTCTTCTCTCTCTCTCTCTTCTCTCTCTTCTCTCTCTTCTCTCTCTCTCTCTCCTCTCTCTCCTCTCTCTCTCTCTCTCTCCTCTCTCTCTCTCTCCTCTCTCTCCTCTCTCTCCACTTTTTCCTCTCTCTCCTCTCTCTCCTCTCTCTCCTCTCTCTCCTCTCTCTCTCTCTCCTCTCTCTCCTCTCTCTCCTCTCTCTCCTCTCTCTCCTCTCTCTCCTCTCTCTCCTCTCTCTCCTCTCTCTCCTCTCTCTCTCTCTCTCTCTCTCTCTCTCCTCTCTCTCTCTCTCTCTCTCTCTTCTCTCTCTCTCTCTCTCTCTTCTCTCTCTCTCTCTTCTCTCTCTCTCTCTCTTCTCTCTCTCTCTCTCTTCTCTCTCTCTCTCTTCTCTCTCTTCTCTCTCTCTCTCTCTTCTCTCTCTCTCTCTCTCCTCTCTCTCTCTCTCTTCTCTCTCTCTCTCTTCTTTCTCTCTCTCTCTCTCTCCTCTCTCTCCTCTCTCTCTCTCTCTCCTCTCTCTCCTCTCTCTCTCTCTCCTCTCTCTCCTCTCTCTCTCTCTCCTCTCTCTCCTCTCTCTCCTCTCTCTCTCTCTCTTCTCTCTCTCTCTCTCTCTCTTCTCTCTCTTCTCTCTCTCTCTCTTCTCTCTCTCTCTCTCTCTCTCTCTCTCTCTCTCTCTCTCTCTCTCTCTCTCTCTCTCTCTCTCTCTCTCTCTCTCTCTCTCTCTCTCTTATATATTTCTTTATGGACTGGTAATCTTTTTTGTCACTTTTTTAATGATTTTGTGGAATGTTCGAAGCTGATGGAGCGGGAACAATAAATTTAACTCGACTTTGGCGGTTCGAGACAGATTCGCGTGCGTGGGCGGTTCGAACCATTAACTCATTCGTTCACTGTGTCCTGTTATTAATTCAGGAACTCATTTTTGTGTGTGTGTTTTGTGCGGTCAGTTAGGGTACGTGTAATTTTTTCGTCTTTTTCGTCTTTATGTTGTTTTTTCTTTTTCTTTTTTTTTTTCTTTCTTTCTTTTTTCTTCTTTGGTGAATGTATTTCAATATTTTTCGTCCTCTACCTTGTGTTCTTTTTTCTTGTTTTTTTATTTTCCTATTTTTCGTTTTTCTTCTCATTTTCCTGTTTCGTGTTTTTTCCAATTTTTTTCGAGTCATCGCTTATCTTTAATGTACATCCTTCTCCTTTTTATTGCTTCGTGATAGTCCGCATTCCTACCTTATCATTTTTTTTTTCCTTCTTTTTCTTCTTCTTCAACAATCATTTTCTTCTCACCCTCATCCTCCTCATCCTCATCCTCATCCTTATAAAATACCCACTCGTGACTTTCATATTCGCACGTCCCATTAAACTCATATTTCTTAATTAAATTGATTTTCTCGGTTGATTCTTAATAGCTTTTATGGATATTTCTCTCTCTCTCTCTCTCTCTCTCTCTCTCTCTCTCTCTCTCTCTCTCTCTCTCTCTCTCTCTCTCTCTCTCTCTCTCTTTCCAACAAGATCTCTTGTTTTTTCTTTCTGTCTATTTATCGGCAGATCTCTCTGTCTCCTCTCTTTTATGGTGGATTGCCCTCTCTATCTTTCCTTTTTGTTTATGATTTTCTCTCTTTCAGTTTATTTACATATTTGTCCGTCTGTCAGTCTGTTTATCTGCCTATCCAATTATCTACTTCCTTTCTCTCATGACTGCCACTTTTCTCATGTTTCTTCATCTCTCTTTATCTTCTCTCTCTCCTTATCCTTCTTTCTTCTCTCTCAAAATATCTATTTTCTCTTTCGCTCATGATTGCCTCTTTTCTCATTTTTTTTTATTTTCTCTCTCGCTTTATCTTGTCTCTATCTTTCTCTGTTTCATAATATTTTCGCTTCTTTTTTTTCTCATGATCTGCGGTTTTTTCTCGTTTGTGATTTCTCCTTCTTTCTCTCTCGCGGTTTCCTTCTCACTCTCCTTTTTTCTTTCTCACGATTTCGTCCTTTCCTTTTCTCTCCCTTTCTCTTTCTTTGTCTCTCTCTTTCTCTTTACTGCTTTCTGTTTCTGTTTATTTCTCTTTCTTTCTCTCACATGATCATCTTTCTCCATCTCTCTCTCTCCTCCTCTCTTCCTCTCTCTCCCTTCTCTCATTCTCTGTCATCCTTTCTCTTCCTCTTT
>NC_061851.1:33131758-33134258 GCF_019202785.1 Penaeus chinensis | reverse complement strand
TCGTTCTCGTTCTCGTTCTTGTTCTCGCTCTCTTGCTCTCTCTCTCTCTCTCTCTCTCCCTCCCTCTCTCTCTCCCTCTCTCTCCCTCTCTATCTCCTCTTTCTCCCTCTCCCTCTCTCTCTCCCTTTCATTCTTTCTCTCCAATTGACGTCACCTTTCGTCATTTGTCCAATGCTTCTGCTAACACCTTGAGACTCGCAAGAGCAGACCGGTACAGGCTAAGGTCACAGAGGAACTGGTTTTGAAAAAGGTGTTTCCAAGCGCTCACGAGTTTCCGGGTGAGCGCCTACGTCAAAGTCTGATAACTGGGCTTTTGCTAACAAGGTAAACGAGCGAAATGCCATGAGGGACAGGAGGCGTGTGTTGTACATATTTATGATAGCAAAACGGTAGGAATCTTTTCTTTTTTCTTTCTTTCTTTCTTCTTCATGTCGAGAAAACTCTTTTTTGAAATATTTTTAGAGTTGTATCCGAGGCAGTTTGGTGGCAACGGACTCATGGGGAAAACCAGGATATACAGGTCATTTTTTTTTTTTTTTTTTTTGTCCCTCTCTCGCCTTGAAATTTATCAGATATATGAAAAAAAAGGAAATTTTATTGTGGGAAGTCCATGAGATTTACCGAGTTATACTTAGCAGAGAATTTTGAACTTTTGAAGAACGTGTAGGTCTATACTTTAATAGAAAAAATATAGATTAATTTTCTTCTCTCTCTTTCTCTTCTTCTTTATCTCAGTAACTACCTCTGTCTATATTTATTTTTCTGTGTATCGATGAGTCGACCTGTCCTCTCTCTCTCTCTCTCTCTCTCTCTCTCTCTCTCTCTCTCTCTCTCTCTCTCTCTCTCTCTCTCTCTCTCTCTCTCTCCCTCCCTCCCTCCCTCTCTCTCTCTCTCTCTCTCTCTCCATCTCTCTCTCTCTCTCTCCATCTCTCTCTCTCTCTCTCCATCTCTCTCTCTCTCTCTCTCCATCTCTCTCTCTCTCCATCTCTTTCTCTCTCTCCATCTCTCTCTCTCTCTCTCTCTCTCTCTCTCTCTCTCTCTCTCTCTCTCTCTCTCTCTCTCTCTCTCTCTCTCTCTCCATCTCTCTCTCTCTCCATCTCTCTCTCTCTCCCTCTTTCCCTCACAACAAAAAGTCAGGAAGTTTTCGCACAACAGAAAAAAAAAATGACTCAAACTCGCTGTCTCACGAGGCGTGATTGCCACGTTTCCCTGAACAGTGGATTACCAGCGACTTTCTCGATTCCGCGCTTATCCTATTGTGATCCTCGGCTCCGTCATTATCTCTGGAGCTGTGTCATTCTTTGGTGTCCGTGGTTGCGTCTCTTGGCCTCCTTGGATAACGGGAAGGACGAGGAGAAATCAGCGTGGTATTCCCGACTATGGGTACTGTGTGTGTGTTTGTGTTTGTGTGTGTGTGTGTGTTTGTGTGTGTGTGTTGATGTTTGTGTGTGTGTGTGTGTTTGTGTGTGTGTGTTTGTGTTTGTGTGTGTGTGTGTGTGAGTGTGTGTGTTTGTTTGTGTGTGTGTGTGTGTGTGTGTGTGTGTGTGTGTGTTGTGTGTGTGTGTGTGTGTGTGTGTGTGTGTGTGTGTGTGTGTAGGATGTATTTGTATTTTCGTTTCCATCGATCGATACTCATAATCACGATTGCAAATTGTTGCTTTATGTTCAAGTTGTGCAAGTTTATAAGATGTATACCAATATTATTTAATACATACCTTTTTTCCACAAATATGCTAATTTGTTCTTTCTCTTTCCCCAGGTAAGCACCGTGGATTTAGCTGTCTTAGTCGTAGTACTGGTCGTTAGTCGCAAGAGGGTAAGTGTTAAATCGAGGAGGTTCGTGACTCGTACGTTAATCAGTGAGGAAACAGCAGCCTGGGTTCCGCATGACCAGCTAACGAGACGCCACGAGGAACAGCCTGATGGATTGAAGCGCCGGGTCCCGCAGCACGCTCGCTCTCCGTCCTTTGTTCCGAGTGGCATTTATCATCTATTGTCTCGCTTTCATTATTCGCGAGCCTTACGCCATTTTATTCAATTTATCACCTTTTCGTGTACCATCCCCGGGAAAGATGGAAGCGATTAGATAATGCGATTTTATGCCGCTCGTGTATCGTCTCTCACGCGTTCGGGCAGTAACTGAGGGAGACGCCGTGGGAGGCGCTGCGGTCGCCAGGTGTCATCAGCCCTTAATTACAGTCACGTTAAATTCTTCTTCTTCTTCTTTTAATAGCTCCGGTCTCTCTATTAAATAGGGGGGAATTACAGCGCATTATAAGCACATTAAAGACTGCTCCGTGAGTGGAAAGGCATTTTGATAGACCTGACAGATCCTGATTGATAAGATACGCGACTTTCCAAAAGTATTATGATACGAATTTGATATGTATGCTTGTCTCTATCTCACACGAATTCAAAAAAAGGTTACTGAAAGCGGAATAAGACATACCGAACAGAAATTTCGATAGGGGGACATTCATACTTTAGACTAACGTCACCA
>NC_061851.1:33116758-33124258 GCF_019202785.1 Penaeus chinensis | reverse complement strand
AAAAGAGAGCTTAAAGAACTGATAGACAGTATGTATAAAGAGCTTGCTAAACAGATGAGAATTGAGAAAGGGCCATAGATAGATATACAGTGAGTGATATACAAACAAAGATTAAGAAAGAAGGATGATTTTGGCGCGTCAGTTGTGGTTGCCATTAATATTCAGCTATTGCTCGTCTCTCGGTGATCTTGTGCGTCGGCGTGGAATAAATTCGTGTTTGTGGTAAGTGGAGATTGATAAAAGTGTGTTAAAGAACTGGTGTGTGCAGCAAGCTAACTCTTTGGCTTTTTCGCGTTTTTCATTTTCATTCTGTTTTATTATATCATTGTCATTAGCAGAAGCAGTAGCAGTATCATTATTATTATCATCATTATCATTGTCATAATCATCATCATCATCATCATCATCATCACCATCATCATCACCATCAAAATCACCATCACCATCAAAATCACCATCACCATCAAAATCACCATCACCATCAAAATCACCATCACCATCACCATCATCATCATTATTATGTAGTTACGATAGAGCTTATATGTTTATCTTTCAACCTCCGAGTCAAATATCTTTCCTCGACACTTACCAAAACCTCCCTATTCCTTTCCTATTGCTAGCCCGCATGCTCACTCGCGCTCTGCTGAATTAACCACAGAACTTTCAACATTATAGAAAACGGGGGATTGGGTGTTGTTAAATAAAGGATTCGCGGTTAACTTTTAATTTGGATAATATATTTTTAGTTTCATTTTACGACGAATCGAATCAACACGTTCAGTAGAGCTTGGTAGCATTTCCGCATATTGTTTTTTTTTTTTATTATATATTTAGGTTAGGGAACATTCCTTTTGTGATTTTGAAAGTAATTTGATTTGCTTTTTAATTACATGCTGTTATTAGTATATAATGAGAGTGACGAAGAATAAGTGGCGGAAATAAGAAGAAAAGAAGGGCTCTGAAGAAGGGCCGATGATACGTAGAATAATGATAATAATATTGAATACCAGAGTTACCAAAATAGTGAAGAAAAACAATGATAACATTATGTATCATCCTTTATCACTGTCTTCATATTATCTGCAGTAGGAACACCAATCGTATAAAAAAAACAACAACAAGAACAGAAAGGCGAATATTTAAAATGCTGTCACATCAGCCCCGAAGAAACCAGAGCTCATCCACCCCTACCCGGTCGCTGTACTTGCCCCCTATGCCCCTTTGTGGGCGTTACCGGGTGGGCGCCGCAGACTCCGAGCCCGGGATTCCCCCATAAGGAGGAGCGCGGCTGACCTGGGGAAGTCTTGAGTCCACAATGGGACAGTCTCACGTCAGCTGCCTCGCCAACAACACACTATTCGTTCCTGCCTTTAAGTGATCGTTCACTCGAAGCACTGACGACGAAGCGGCAGGGAGTTTGATTACCTTATAGGACGGCGACGTTGCTCTTTTGTGTTCGTGGAATAACTTCGGAATAAAAGCAATTGAAAAGAAAGTTTATAAAGATACTAGTCTTCGTATATATCATTACAAGAGGAAACCGAAGTACCGAATCAAACGATCTCAACTAACCGCCCTATTAGTGCATTGCCAAAGAACTTTAGTCGCTGGTTGTCGGTTGAGTCAGTGTAGCGGGGTGAGAGGACTTGTAGGATTCGGCCCTGGGTTGAGTTAAGGAAGGACCCGCCCGCCGCGACCTCCACGCGTTTCCCTCCAAGGTAAGCCTCGCAACATCATGTGGAAACTCTTAATGTAATAAGTCCTGTTCGTTTCTTAGGGAAAATTGTCTCTTTTTTTCCGAATTTTCATTTTTTTTTCAGTTCCTTCTTTGTAACTGAAGGGATAGAAAGATACTTTAGGAATTTGATTTGAACGTATTTTTTAAGGATAGTTCATTTAGTACTAAAGACATATTAATAGACTTCTAGATCATTATTGTCCTCGAGATAGCGTTCCCACGTAAGGAAACGTGACATCGGCGTTAGAGAAAAATCACGAAGAACTCGTATGAACAGGAAAGAAATACATTAGTGTGTGCGTGGATCTATGTGTACATAACTACATTTATTGTGTATACATGCGTTTTTTCTTTGCCTATCTGTTTGTGTATGTATATACAGAAAGGGAAAATGTGCACACTGTTTGATTTTACGTTTTGTTAAGTGTACAGTGCAAGGTAATGGTTCTCTTCTCTTGTTTCCAACCAAACCATGACCGTTTCCGGGGAACGCCTCCCCCCCCCCCTCCCCCTCCTCCTCCTCAACCCTGCCCCTTTTTTCCACTTCTTTGTTTTTCCTCAACATGGAGAATTCCCTCAAGATAGACAGTTGCATTACGTGTGGCGAATCTTGCATCCTGCATTTCTTTTTTGTTTCCTATTTTTTTTTTTTTTTTTTTTTTTGCTTATTGGATGTATTGGTGATTTAAAGATAAGGCTAACTCTTTTTGAATAAGAATGCCACAGTTTTTTGTTTACTTGATTGTTTTTACTAGGTTTTTAGACCTTACAAACGAATGCAAATTTTACGTTGGAATTTGTACCGATATTTCACCCAACTTTCGTGACATCATACTGCATTACCTCGCTATCTTCACTCACAAGAAGGAAAATAAGAATAAGTAAAATAAAAATAGCAATATGATCAAAACCAAGAATAATAAACACTCTTATCAACAATTATATTAATATCATCAACCTAGTTCTTTAATTAAAATGAATTAGCTAATATATATGATAATGAGAACACGCGAAAGTATTTTCAAAGAAAACAATAAGCTCGATTTAAAGACATTTGTTCCAAGGATTGTCCCCGAAGGATTCCAGGGACAATGCCAGATCGTTCAGGGACAATGCCAGATCGGTCTGTTTTATTTGTAGGATTTCTGCTCTCCGGAGGCCGTGGAGCTTTACTTAGCCTCCACCAACAGTTTCTGGGGATTGCATGAATTCAACAGTCATGCGTCTGTTCATGATTTTCGAGGTGTGAATGGGAGAATGGTCTGTCTCTCTCATTCTGGTTCTCTCTCTCTCTCTCTCTCTCTCTCTCTCTCTCTCTCTCTCTCTCTCTCTCTCTCTCTCTCTCTCTCTCTCTCTCTCTCTCTCTCTCTCTGTCTGTCTCTCTGTCTCTTTTACTCTCTCCGTATCTATCTATCTACCTGTCTATCTCGCTCTCTCACTGTCTATCTATCTGTCTGTCCGTCTATTTACCTATCTATCTAGCTCTTATTATGCCGCGTCGTCTTGGGAGATTTGGATAAGAACAAAGCTTCCGTGTGTGTGTGTGTGTGTGTGTGTGTGTGTGTGTGTGTGTGTGTGTGTGAGAGAGAGAGAGAGAGTCCACTATCTATCTGTCTGCATATCTGTCATGTCAGTCTACATATCTCTCTATCTCACTCCAGAACACTTTACACCTCCCATCTATCATATTCAAAATCACATTGATTTATTACACGTCTTGCTAGCGATCTTAACTTTGACCCAGTTAGAATTCCTTCACGCACACACTCCTGTCAAAGGAAAAGGCGCGCGTTTCATATAACATTTGAAAACACGGTAAGCCGTCTTTACCGCTACCACTTATTTTTTCTGTGCGTTTTTAAACCATAATAAAACAAATTCTTGTTTTTGATTGAGAAGGAAATAAATCATTATGCTACACATTATAGGGAAATAGTGCAGTGCCTGTTACATATGTGATACAGACTTCGTTATTCTGACGAAGGGAAATGACGGTTTCATAGATTTATAACACGTGACGCAGAGCTTTTCGTCCAAAATGCAGGGACCTTGAATCGTATCGTACACGAAATCGCAGTGCTTAGCATTTACGACGCCATAGTTTGCTGGATATTTAAAAGACTTTAGAAATAATGTATTATCACAAAAAAAAAAAAAAACGCGATTATTGATTATTCTTGCCAATGTGAATAGAATTTTTAAAAATCCTTTATATTTCACTTATGGTTTTTTTTATATAATTTTACGAATACGAATGTCGCTCGTACATGATTCATGTGGTTTAAGCTTCATTGAATAATTCGATTTCTTCCTTCTCGAAAAAAAAAAAAAAAAAAATGAATCGGTTTGTGGTTGACTTGCACGATACTTGGGTTACAACTTGAGTCAAATCCTGATCTTGCATTCTTCTAAGATTACGCTCATATTTGTTTACAAGGAGATACAATGCGTACTTATACACCTCTATATATCAATGATGAATGATACAGTGTAAATGACTATTCTTTCCCACAGTATAACTCATACAGGCACCCCGCTATCTATTACTAAATCAGCCTAATGCATGTGTGCAGGAATCGTGCATTATGAATATGTATGTACACACATAAACGCGCAACAGGATTTCCAAAGCACTTATGGTCATTAAAATGAATCAGTCGTGTGCCACCCATTAAACTTAGCCCAACAGCACCATGCAGGAGTATGAGCCGAAGGGAATCCCAGCAGAGTGAAGTATGACTCAGGAGTGTTAGCTCAAGCCCCTCCATCCGTAAAGCAGCAAAGCGTGAGAGTCTGTCTGTGTGACTTGTAAGGAAACACTTTCCTCCTCGAGACTGCCTTGCCTTGCCTCGCTGGAACCTGACGCAACGCTGAATCGCCTTTATCTCTCTGGTCTCCTGCAATTGTTTTTTTGTTTTTGCTTTTTTTTCACCCCCTTCGTCTCGCACTATTGTGAGCGGAGCCAAAACAACGCCTTGGGAAGTGACGCAAGGGAAGCGACAACAGGGCTGTGTGTTCCGAAAAGGGAGGAAGGAGGTTAGTGCCTGTCAGCAACTACAGGCCATGACGGTTATTGTCGGTGGCACCCCAGCTGGAACCTGGCACCCTCCCGAGCCAGTGCCAGTATCAGCTCTTGTTCTGGCACCTGGCGACAAGATCTGCTTCATAAACAGGCTCCTCTAAACAGATGTTCGTCATGTAATGTCGATTTTTGGAGAAGTTATGAAGCAATGCCGATTATTCAGAACAAACGTTACACTTTATAACTTTTTGGTATGCAATTGCCTAATCAGCGCTCTTGCCTGATGGAAGAATGCTCACACGATTATACATTTTGCATATGCCAATGTGTCCATCTGCACGTGATATATTATGCAAACAAATGCTCATGCTGTATTTGCATAAAAAGACGACAGCGTTCCCGTTAAGTGACGCAACGGCGAGAGGACCTCAAGAATGACCTTTAGTGAGTAGTAAACGCGAGGATGGGTTGCCAGGCATAGTTTTGAAATTAATCTGAATATATTTAGCATGTCATTTGTGTCTATGCGTTTATACTACCATGAAATCCTAGCAAGTAACTTCCATCCAATAAATATACAAATAAATTACTTACAACAATGAATACGAGACAACTAAAAAGCTATAAGTAACCTCACGATATAAAACTCAAACGTCATCATAACCCCATCAAAACGTTTATGAGGGAATCCCCCCCCCCCCCCAAAGAGGCAAAAAGGCGGGGGGTGGGGGGGGGGAGACTACACCGTGTCCCATCGCATTTAAAATTAGGGTTATGACATTCAGTCAACGAAGGGGAACTACCCTAAGATAAGGGTGTCGGAAAGTTTTTCCGAAGGAGGACCCTGAAATACGGTGTGCTAATCGGGAATAATTTGGCGATTTTTTACTCAATTTATTGCAAAACTAGGAGATCTTTGCAGTGGTTATATTAGCAGTCATAGCGTTCACGATATGTTCTGAATCTATAACTCAATCTATTTATCTGTTTTTTTCTGTGTTTAGATACGAGGTATCAGCCAATAAAACTACGTGTGTGTGTGATGTAGGGAAATCTTTGAACCGACTTTACCCGCCTTGAGGTTGTAATGGTCTCCGCACACAAAACACACACAATGAAAACGATAATCATCATCATCAACCTCATAAAAATGTCGATGATCGTGGGCGCAATGGGACTTACGACTTACTGCGACCTTCTTGCCTCACTCACTCATGAACAACTACCCCCTTCCTCACCCTTCCCCCCCCCTCCTCTCCCTCTCTCCCCCTCTCTCTCCCCCCTCCTCTCCCTCTCTCTCTCCTCTATTCCCCGTCCCCCCCTCCTCCCTCCTCTCCCTCTCTCTCCCCTCTATTCCCCGTCCTCCCCTCCCCTTTCCTCTCCCTCTCTCTCCCGTCTATTCCCCGTCCTCCCCTCCCCCCTCCTCTCCCTCTCTCTCCCGTCTATTCCCCGTCCTCCCCTTCCCCCTCCTCTCCCTCTCTCTCTCCTATATTCCCCGTCCCCCCTCCCCCCTCCTCCCCATCCCCCTTCCCACTCTTACTTCCTCCTCTACCTCTCCCCATTCCACCCCCCTCCTTCCTTCGTATATACCATGCATAAGAAGGTAGGAGGGGGTAGTAGGAGGGAAAGTGGGGGGGGGGGGGGTAAGGACGCAATGGAGAACCAGTTGCCAGCTGTTGGTGTTGTAATGTTATTTTTTGTTTCATTTCTTCGGCGATATTTTTGAGCGTTACGGAATAAGTCATTTATCTAGACGTGAAAGTATGCTCAGTTACAAATGCATACACAACTCCACGTGCTTCATACTGCGCGCGCGCACGCACACACACACACACACACACACACACACACACACACACACACACACACACACACACACACACACACACACACACACACACACACACACACACAAACACACACACACACACACACATGAGTACACGCCGCACCCATACTGTACATGCATTAATTCATCCACATCACACGCTCAACGTACACTGTATATATGAACAGATAACCAGCCATCAGTGTTATCACCGTAACCATGGTATTATGACTCACGACTCAGCGACTCAACCACGTGAGTCAGAAGGTCATCGTCACTGCAAAAGTAGGAATGAATCAAGGACTCGGCTTCTCAGCGGATTCGTTTTGGTGTCAAATGAGTCAGAGAGATTACATTCAAACAATAAAGTACACATGTTCAGCGATTCGAGCACATGAGTATGAGTTTAGTGGGGTTCTAATGAGTCAGTGGTGATACCTCGTACATACACTCGTGAATATACACACTCACTCACTCACTCACTCACTCACTCACTCACTCACTCACTCACTCACTCACTCAACTCACTCACTCACTCACTCACTCACTCACTCACTCACTCACTTTCTCACCCACCCACCCACCCACTCCCTCACTCACTCACTCACTCACTCATTCACTCACTCACTCACTCACTCACTCACTCACTCACATATAACGGGGTCCTACTACAGGATGCGGCGTCTCTTTCAATTGCATGCAACAAAACTTCCGCCGATGGACCGCCAAGGAGATCCCACGTTACGAGGAATCCCCAACATTCCTTGAGGAAGCTCTTCTGTCTTTGTTACTGTTTTTGTTGTCTTTCTTTTTTTGTTTTTGTTTTGTTGTTAATTCATTTTTTTTGTATTTACTCTCACAGCTTATTTATTTATTATTCGTATTTTTCCCTTTTTTCCTTATTTTTTTTTT
>NC_061851.1:33089258-33106758 GCF_019202785.1 Penaeus chinensis | reverse complement strand
CAGCAGCATTGTGATCACTAACATATTAGTCTAGCAAATTAACATTTTAAGAACCTCAGCCTCAAATCTTCTTTTTATCTCACTCCTGCAGCATTGTCATTACTAATCAACGAATTAACAGCATTGTGATCATTAATTAACATATTAGTCAAGCAAATTAGCATTTTAAGAACCTCAGTGCCTAATCAAGTTCTTTTTCTCTCTCTCTCCTGCAGCATTGTGATCACTAATTAACATATTAGTCAAGCAAATTAGCATTTTAAGAACCTCAGTGCCTAATCATCTTTTTCTCTCTCTCTCTCCTGCAGCATTGTGATCACGGTCCCGAGAAAGGGTGAGCAGGATGCGAGGTTGGTTCGACGCCTTCCGCTCCGATGGCGGCCCCACACTCTACGCCTACAGTAACCGCACGAGTGTCACCGCAGACGTCCCCACCATCACCATCATTCTGCTCTTCCTCACTGTCTTCTTGGCCTTCGTCACTATCTTCCCCGGAGTCAGGAAAGAGGTCAGTGGATTGGATTCCTTTAGGGGATTTTTTGTTTGTTTGTTTGTTTGTTTAGTGTTTTTGTAAAGGGGGGAGGTTGGTGGGTTTTTTTTTTTTTTTTTTTTGGGGGGGGGGGGTGTTATGGTGGGTATTAATAGGGATGATCTTTTTGTTTTATATTTCTATTTTTCTTTGTTTCACTGTCTTACTCCTACTTTATTCATTATTTACATCTTCATTGATCTGTTTTTCTCTTATCCCCGGCTCTTTCTTTCTTTTCTTTTCATCTTTTATTCCCCGGTTCTTCCAACTCCAAAATAAACAAAGCTCGTTCATTGCGTGTTCTACCTGTTCACTTCAATAGGTTTCTTCTGCTGAACTTTCTCCTCCAGAAGCCGAAGTGAAATGCTATATAATTGATGGTCATGAGACTCCCATAAAAATATATTCCTCCTGTAGGCCTACGTAAGATGCCCTGCAGTAGCGAGAAGAGGCCTAATTGTCCCAAATTCGTCCCCCCTCGTAACCTCCCCCCTCCCTCCCCCCGTCCTCTATCTCTCATCACTTTCATTTTGAAAGTGTAATGCTAATCTATTTGTATCCGTTTGCGTGGATTTATCAAGTCAATGATCACATTAGTTCTCCTTTTTTTTATTTTAACGAGTATTTTTGTATTTGTCATCAACATTTTCGTGTTCGCCCTTCTCTTGTCAACATCCAAAGCATATCCAGACCTTTCCCATCATTATAATAAATCGTACAAACCAGCATCAGGAAGATCATCTTTCCCACACCTCATCTCCAGCCTATCTCTTGTCTCGTTACTTCAGCTCTCCTATTACTGATGTTACATTTCACCCCCTAAAGGTACTACTGCTTACCACCTCCCTCTCTCCCTCTCGGTGTCTTTTTCTTCGTCTGTTCCTTTCTTCGGTCTCTTTTTCTTCCTCTGGTTCTCTGTTGGTTTGGTTTTATCTCTTTCTCTCTTTGTGCCTTTTTCTTTTTCTGTGTTCTTCTCTACTCTTTATCTTTGCCTCTTTTTAATTTTTTTTTTTATCTATTTTCATTTGATGTATTTGTCTCCCTTCTCTTTTCCCCTTCTCTTTTTTGTCATTTCATTCTTATATTTTGCCTCCCCTACTCTTTTTTTCTATCCCCCCTCCCCCCCTCTCCCATCCCTCTACTTTTGCAAACTTAACGTCACCATTTCATTATTTTTTTCTTCTCGTCTACATTCTTCTTCGCCTTTTTGGCTTTTTCTTACGTAGTTATTGTCTTCTGGTTGTTATCTTGTTTTCTTGTTCTCATATCTTCCTTTCTGTTTTCAATTTCTTTCGTTTCTTCTTGTGGGAATAGATTTTTTATTTATATTTTCTTTCTTTCACGCATTATGATTGATGTAGCTATATATGATTTTGCATACAACATACATACATATAACATTTATTTACACATAAGATGTTTATGTTTATGCGTAGATACCTAAAAGAATGTCTATTGCATACCCTCCTCTTGCATGTAAATTTTATCGTTTTTTCCTTGCTCTGTTGCAGAGGTTCGCCACATTCTGCACAGTTACCCTCAGTCTTCTCACCGGCCTAGTCATTTGTGGTAAGTGTTATCTCCCGTGTTATCTTTGTAAATGTTTCCTTGCTTGTTTTTACCTCGTTATCATTTAACACAATCATTATCATCAGTAATCATACCTTCACCCAATCAAACCGTTAGGTATTTATTCATTTTTTTTTTCTCGTTAACACAAACTTGAGAAGGTGAAAAATCTGTTTAAAAAAAAAAAAAAAAAGGAAAACTGATCACGACCTAAGCAGACGACCTCCCGAAGGCCGCCCACCCTCGATCTCTCTTAAGGTCGTCGGGAGCGTCTGCCTTCCCTCATGACCCTTTCACTACCTCCCCCCCTCCCCCCTCCCTCCCCATCCCGACCTCCCTACGAAGAACCATGGAACGAAAATAGAACAAAATGGTTATCTTTCTCTATCCTATCTTTCTCTATCCTCCTTCGTTTTGCTTCACTCCTTTCCCCTTATGCAATCCTCTCTTCCCTAGGAGGAAAAAAAAATATTCCTCCTGCTCCTCCTTTTTCTCCTCCTCCTCCTCCTCTTCCTCCTCCTCCTCTTCGTCCTCCTTCTCTTCCTCCTCCTTCTCTTCCTCCTTCTCTTCCTCCTTCTCTTCCTCCTCCTTTTCCTCCTCCTCCTCCTCCTTCTCCTCCTCCTCCTCCTCCTCCTCCTCCTCCTCCTCCTCCTCCTCCTCCTCCTCCTCCTCCTCCTCCTCCTCCTTCCCCTCTTCCTCCTCCACTTTCCTCCCCTTCCTTCCTCCATCCCCCCCCCTCCCAGAATAGTCATGGGGCACGTCCCCTACGGTCCCCTGCCCTCACCCCCCCCCCACCCCCTCATGAATAATCATGACTCTCAAATCAACAAGAATATCATTGAGAGGAAGGACGGCAAGTTTTGAAATATATCATCGCGATTTTTTTTTCATTTTTCTTTTTCTTTTCTTTTTTTTTGAGAAAGGGTAAATTTCAATTACATAATTTTCCCTATACTTATTATCTCTATTTCCGTTCATTATCTTTTTTTTATATTCCATTCGTTTAACTTCAAATTTGCTTTGAAAGGAACATCTCAATGTGAAGAACGATAAACTCAAAAGAGTCTGTGCAACCTGGTCACCTTGCAAAGACTTAGACACCAAGGTTGTTGCAAGGAGAAGGTAGAGGAAGAGGAGGAAGAAATTAAAGTAGAGGAGGAAGGGGAAGAGGAGTAAGAGGCGAAGGAAGAGAAAAAGAGGAAGCAGGAGGAGGAAAAAGAGGAGGAAGAGGAAGAAGAGGAGGAGTTACAAAAAGAGGAGGAGAAGGAGGAGGAGGAGGAGGAGGAGGAGGAGGAGGAGGAGGGAAGGGGAGTAAGAATTGAAGGAAGAGGAGAAGCAGGAGGAGGGAAAAGGGGAGGAAGAGGAAGAGGAGCAGCAGCAAAAAGAGGAGGAGGAGGAGGAAAAGAACACGAGGAGGAGGGAGAGAAAAAGAAAAATAAGGAGAAGGTAGACACTGAGAATAAGTAGGAGGAAAGTGAACTATAAAAAAAAGAAAGAAGAATAGGAAATTACAAGGAATTCAAGAGAAGAAAAAAAAAAATCCAACAGAAAACGAAGCAGAAGGAGGAAGACAAAGAAGAGGAAGTGAGTTTGGAAGACTAGGAAGGGTGAAGGGTGAAGGGTGAAGGAAGGGTCAGAGGGCGTGAAGGGAGGAAGGAAGCGACTTACTTCCGCGTGGATTTAGGTCGCTATGTTCATGCGTCGCCCGGGGGGGGGGGGGGGTAAGTGTGGGAGTAGGAGGAGGGAGTGAGGGAGGAGGAAGGAAGAGAAGGGAGGAGGGAGGAAGAAGAAAGAGGGAGTGATGGAAGAGGAAAGACGAAAGAAGAGGAGGGAGGAGAAGGGAGTTAGGGAGGAGGAAGGAAGAGAAGGGAGGAGGGAGGAAGAAGGAGGAGGAGAAAGGAGGAAGTAGGAGGGAGGGAGGAGGAAGGAGTTTGAAAGGAGGGAACGGAGAAGGAGGAATAAGACAGTATGAAAGAAGGGGCAGTGAGGAAGGAAGGAGAGGGAGGTAGGAGTAAGTGAAGGAGGAGGAGAAGGAGGGAATAAGGAAGGAAGGAGAGAGAGAGAGAAGAGTGCGAGTGAGAAGAGGAAGGAGGATGAAGTAGGGGGGGGGAGAGAGAGGGGGGGAAGGTGACTGAGGACGGCGAGGAAGAAGAGAGAAGAGGAAGGAGGGAGGGAGAGGGAGGGGGAGGAGGGGGAGGGGAGAGAATGGGGAGAGGAGAAGGGGAGAAGAGGCCAAGGTCCGGGGAAGCGAGTGGCTGCCATTCGGAAAGAGAAGGGAAGCGAAAAGATGAAAAATATAGACATGAATAAAAAAGATAAAGAAAGAAAGGAAGTAAGGGAGGAAGGAAGAGGCAAAAGAGGAACGAAAGAAAATAAGTAGGGGGTAACGCAAGGAAATGAAGAGAAGGGGGAGGAGGGAGGGAGGGAGGGGGAGGGAGTAAGGGGCGTGGAATTGCGGAAGGAGGCGGGGTCGACTCGCGTTTTGCAAGAGAGCAATCAGCAACAAGGTCAGCAGGGCTAGACGCCAGCTGTTCGAGGCAGTACCACTGACTTCCCCTCGGCGATGATAGAGTCAGGAATGTGACTGACTATTTCCTTTTTGGAGCGTCTATCCTTCGCCTTCTCTTACTATTCTCTTCACTTTCTCTCCCTTTCCCTTTCTTTTAGACTGACTATTTCCTATTGGGATTGACTATCAATCACCTTCTCTTATTATTATCTTTACTTTCTCTCCCTTTCCCTTACTTTTCGCTCGGTTTATTGTATATCTTTTCTACTTTCTACATCCCTCTTCGTTTGCTTCTTCATTTACTTCTACTACTATTACTTTTTTCTATTCTCCTTCTCCGTCTTTTTTTTTTTTTACCTTTTTTTTTTCTTTGTTTTGTCTTACTTTCTTCTCCATCACCACCATCATTATCTTCCTCTTCCTCTCCTCCTCCTCCTTCGTTTATTTCACCTGGTTCTCTCACTTGACTTATAGCCCCCTCCCCCCCTCTGATCCTTATCCCTATACCCACTTCCCCCCCCTCCCTCCCTCTCTCTCTCTCTCTCTCTCTCTCTCTCTCTCTCTCTCTCTCTCTCTCTCTCTCTCTCTCTCTCTCTCTCTCTCTCTCTCTCTCACTCTCTCTCTATTTCTCTCTCTCTCTCTCTCTCTCTCTCTCTCTCTCTCTCTCTCTCTCTCTCTCTCTCTCTCTCTCTCTCTCTCTCTCTCTCTCTCTCTCTCTCTATTTCTCTCTCTCTCTCTATTTCTCTCTCTCTCTCTCTCTGTCTCTCTCTCTCTCTCTCTCTCTCTCTCTCTCTCTCTCTCTCTCTCTCTCTCTCTCTCTCTCTCTCTCTCTCTCTCTCTCTCTCTCTCTCTCTCTCTCTCCTTTATTCCGTTCCACAACATTTACTCTCGGTTCACTTAAGCGAGAAAGGCCATACTGGTCTGTACTGTTGTGTTGCAATGGCATCTGTAATGCTTCGTTATGATAGCCTTTGATAATGGCTTATGCAGGCTTATTGAAACGATTTAATAAATTTGATAAAGAGATCTTCAACAGTAAGAACATAACAGTGATTCACTTTGTAATATTCTCAGTATATTACGAGAAGTACAGCAACGGGATATTAACAATACGACAAAAGAAATACAGTAACTCAGCAATACAATGATTGTAACGTAATTGACGTTGTCCGTGATACAATCAGGTGATAAAATACACTGAATGCACGGATGGTTACACCAATAACAAGAAGGCATTTGAGTGTCAGTAGAACAGCCTCCTCCAGGTCTTGTAATAAGAGAAACACGCGGAAGTAAGTGAGAGCGGCGCGTGTGGAGGGGGAGGGGGGGGTGAGGCGGGTAGGCATGGTCACGCTGATTTAGGAAGTGGAGGCGTAAACAAGGAAGGGGGGGGGGGGGGGGATGCTGTACTTCCTGGATCCTCAGACATCCTCGTGGAAGTCGCGAATAGCCTCCCGGAAGCGTTCGGAGACCGAAAAGAGTGGGAGAGGGTGGGGGCGGGGGGGATAAAGGAAAAGATCTATTTTTGCTGTCGCCAATTCTCTCAGCTTCGCACTGCAGGAATTACACGTTTGTTGCCTTTTGAAAGTGACTGGCCTAAGAGGATTGGTTGTAAAGCTGCGTTGAAATCTCCAACATTTAATCTCCGGAGTTGAGCTGATAATAATCATGACACCATTCACTAGTGATGAATGACGCAGTTTTTTTATCTGGCTTCCAGTTTATGATGAATTAGGTTCGCCAACTGCTCGTGGCGCTAACCAGGCAGATGTGATTGGATATGGCGCGTTAAAGTCTATTTTGAGGAGAATCTTGCGGCGTTTTCCCGTGTAATAACGATGGCATTGACTGATGATACTTTTTATAACATATAAGGATAGATCAGAACAAATAACGCCAGGAATAGCAACAGAAGTAACTGTAACCACCACTGTCCTTGAGGTGTGTTCGTGGTTTGCGTTTTATCCGAAGAAGTTCCGTGAATTCTTTCCACTGATCCTATTTTTTTTTTATTTTATTATTTTTTTTTTTTTATGTGCATTTTACATTCTTAATCTGCACGCTTCGACTCCATGGGCCAGTATTAGAGGGACACCAAGGATGGAAGACAGTGCACGTGATCTGCATGTGAGACGAACATCAATGTATCAGGGACATCCTCGCACGTGACGTGTTTGGACCCGGAGCGCCAAGCAGAGGAGCAAGTGTTGACTGGGTTCACTCATGAGGAAGGTGGGGGAGGGAGGGAGGAAGGGAGGGGAGCTGGTGGAGAATCGGAGGCGGGGAAGGATGGAAGAGGTAAGATGAGGGAGGGGAGAGGAGGGGGAAAGGGTTAGAGTTGGGAGAAGGACTTGGAGGAGGAGGTGGATGGAGGAAGGGAGGTGGGAGAAGGGATGGAGGCAGGGATGGAGGGAGAGAAGGAGGGAGAGAAGGAGGGAGGGAGTCGGGCACGGCGCCGTGTCCTTGACTGCGGGGAGAAAGGGAAAGTTTGAAACGAGCCTCGCCGAGTGTTTGTCGTCTACACATAGCACCGTTCGAACGCTCGCCTCTACCGCTGTTTATTCTTTTGGATCAACATTTTAACTTTTTTTTTCCATCATGGTCACACTTCTCTTGTTTGTTTTTTCAAGGAATCTTCGCTTAAGAGGTAGAATGGGCATAATACGCAGTTCAGCCGCTAGAGCGCGTGAAATACGGAAGTTAACCCTTCTCTACAAAGGCCGTCCTCTCTTACACAAGAAGCTCGACAACCGCGCGCCATCTGAGAAGTCAGCCGGAAATAACACGAATTCTTAGCCTTTAACCTCATGCTCTTCAAATGCACGTCGAATGGGGAAAACACTGCCATATTTCAGCAATCGAGATGAAGGGCAAAATTCCAAAAAAAAATGTGAGGTTGTGGGGGGAAAAACAGCCAAGAGAGGTAATGAAGCAAACGGTAAATTGGACTGAACAGAATGGAAAATAAGAAAATAAATAGAATATGAAGAAAGGCGAAGGTGACAGCTAACCCTTCCCAACCGCCATATCTTCCTTAAGATTAATATTTTCAAGGTCTCTGGGCCAACGTCCTCGGCCACCTGGCGGACAAAGCTCAAATTACTCGGAAGAATTCGGAGCGGTTGGCCGGTGCAGAGCGAAGGTTTCCATAGATTTTCCATCAATAGTCAGAGGAAGATGTGGAATTTGTGGCCATTTATTATGAACTTTAAACAGATTCTTTAATACCATAACTCATTATATCACTTTTAGTATAAAGAATCCAATATATTAATAAATTCGCATATAGACACTTTTAGTAACAGCATATCCTCGTTTTATTATCAGCTAATCATTCAATATTCAAATTATTCGATGCACTGACTAATATACAGTAATATTAATTTACACTAGTCTTGTATAACACTAAAACCTTCAACTCGGAGTGAATGAAAGTTCGGTACCGGTACGTATCACATAATACCGTTAACGATTGTGTGTATGACCTTTTATCTGAGGTCAGTTTTCGTGTATTTATGGGACAATTTCCGCATTTACACTCTTCCTTGGATATTCTCCTTTTTCCGGAACTCTTTTTTATTTCTGACTGTTCATCTCTTGTTTCCTTTATTTTTATCTTCTTCCGGCGATAATGTTAAACGTAAATATATATTTTTTTGTTATTTTCGTCTCTCTTTAGCCACGCAAAAATACTTCAGTCTCTCCTCATCGGAGACGAAGGTGAGTACTCTTAGAAAACGAGAATTAGAGGAAAGGGGAGAGAGATGGAATAAGGGAAAAGGAAAAAGGGAAAATCGACCCCAGTAACCCTCGCTGCCCAATAGGCCTACGGGAATCCGAATAGGCCTATGTTACTACTAAACGACGCAGACAGGAAGAACAGCTGATCAGTCGCGGAAGTAGGAATACGTTTCCTCTCCTTGGTCCCAATGCATCCGGTATGTTTAGTGCTTAGTGACTGCGCGGCGGGGAAATGGGGGGAGGAGGTGGGGAGGGAAATGTGGGGGTGTGAGTGGGGAGGAGGTGGGGGAAGGGGGGGCAATGGGAGGAAGGTGGGGGGGGAGGAGGTGGGCAATGGGAGGAAGGTGGGGGGGAGGAGGTGGGCAATGGGAGGAAGGTGGGGGGGGAAATGTGGAGGTGTGGGTGGGGAGGAGGTAAGGGGGGATCTAGTTCAGGGGGAATGAGGGGAGTGTGGGTGTGTGGGAGAGGGAGGGGGGAGGGGGGGAGATGGGGACAAAAAGGGAGTGAGGCGTCTCTCCAGGTCTACATTTCTGCCAAGTCACAGTCTGTAGTTTACGCCATTTTTTGTATGTCCTTGATGTTTCTCTCTCTCTCTCTCTCTCTCTCTCTCTCTCTCTCTCTCTCTCTCTCTCTCTATTTCTTTATCTCTCTCTCTCTCTCTCTCTCTCTCTCTCTCTCTCTCTCTCTCTCTCTCTCTCTCTCTCTCTCTCTCTCTCTCTCTCTCTCTCTCTCTCTCTCTCTCTCTCTCTCTCTCTCTCTTTCTCTTTCTCTTTCTCTCTCTCACTCTCTTATTCTCTTCTCTCTCTCTCTCTCTCTCTCTCTCTCTCTATCTATCTATCTATCTATCTATCTATCTACCTATCTCTCTCTCTCTCTCTCTCTCTCTCTCTCTCTCTCTCTCTCTCTCTCTCTCTCTCTCTCTCTCTCTCTCTCTCTCTCTCTCTCTCTATGTCTCTTTCTTTCTTGTACTGCTCTTTTTTAGGCTTTTGGAGTTTGTTGCTGTTGTTGTTTTTGCCAACTCATTCTTCCTTTCTATGTTTCTTAATTAAGTTGTCTTTCTTAGATAATTAGTTTTTTGTGTGTGTATCTCGTTTGATTAAGATCTGGATTTTTTTTAAAGCCTTTATTTCTCACTGAGCTTGTGTGATAATTTGCTACACTTCCCTGTTGCAGAAATGTTGCAAGTCATGGAAGTTACACATATTATCGAACATCGCTTAAAAACATCAAGAACGAGAAGAAAAAGAAACGACTCTAAAACAACACCTGTTTGGTTATAGTCGACGTTTGATTTATATTTTTTTGTAGAAATTCGGTAGCAATAAGCAAAGTACTTGGACGATACAGAAATAATCTGCTATTAAGATGTTCCTTTGCTACATAATATAATACATCCTAATTCTATTACAATCCGCTGTAGTATTATTTGGCCATGTAATTGTTCCTTTGATGCAGGAAACAGCCTTCGACGATCCCTCATTAAAACCGCCTCAAGACCGCATTGGCGCGGAAAATCACCCCAGTCTTAATTGCCTCTCTACGGAAGATGATACGACAAAGAGAAAAAAATAATAATAATAAAAATAGATACAATATAACTCCGCTTCCTGTAGTCGTTTGATCCCAGATATACCCGTTCAATAATGTTCATTCTAAATCGGGCATTAAAGTAAGACAAAAGAGTCTTAAATAAGATACGAAGAGAACCTTCGCTTCCGGAGACCATCAGAAGTCTTCAGTATCGAGTCTCGAGTGTTCAATATAATGTTCATCTTTGAGGAGAACATCGGCGGAAGGCAAAGGAACTCTAGCAACACTACCACCGCGATTATGTCCAAGGTCGTCACACTTGGGTCGTTATTCCCCCCTGTCCAAAATGGAAAAGCGAAAAAAAAGCGAAAATGGGTTCTTCATGACTCGCCTGTCTGCCTTGGTACCAACGCGCTCTTGGCAACTAAAATGGCCTCAGTCGTTTTATTTTTTTCCTTATTTTTCTTTTTCTTTTTTTTCTTGTGTTTTTGTTATTGAGGTAGGATTTTTTTAGTTTTTTTTTTTTTTTTCTGCGAGCCACGTCCTGTCTCTTGCAGTTTTTTCTTCTCCTTTATTTTTCCTGTATTTTATTTTGAAACCATTGTTTTTTTGTTGTTTAATTTAAATTTTCAGAGCATTCGAAGTACCCGGTATGTTTCATATGTCAATTTTTTCCTCAAAGATAATAATAATAATGATAATGATGATGATGATGGTAATAATAATAATAATAATAATAATAATAATAATAATAATAATAATAATAATAACAACAATAATAACAATAATAATAATAATAATGATAATAGTAACAATAACATTAAAAATAATAATGACGATGATAATAACAGTAACAATAATAATAATAATAATAATAGTTGTAATGATAATAATCATTATTATTATTATTATTATTATTATTATTATTATTATTATTATTATTATAGAAATGATAATAATAATAACGATAATACTTGAAAAAAAAAATATGATAATAATGATAGAAGTAAAATGAAGATGATGAGGAGGAGGATGCGAATGATAATGATAAAATAATAATAAAACTGACGGAAAGTATTTCCACCAAAACACCGTTACATTGATATTATGCCTCGTCATTCTGCCATTGCCAAGAACTGATGCATTGTGTTGCAGCCCGAGTGCGTGGCTCGCAGGAAACGACGCAAAACTGCAATTAATTGTAATGATTATAATTTGTGAGATGTGAGCTGATATTTTAATATGTTTCACCTAATGAAATCGAGTAGTTGTCTTTATATTTTTGTAATTAATGAACGAGAGAAATTTTTAAAAAAATCTTAGTGGTTGTTGCAAAGCATTGTGCAATTGTACCTATAACTCCTGTTGCAGCGGAGAGTAAGGAGTATAAGTCATCATTAATTGGTTTACAGGAAACCACAAATTTCTGTAAATGGCAAAACTCGAAGTGACGTCATGTGCTCGAGATGGGGATACCAATCAGCTGTTCACGAAAGGTTACTAAATGCCACAGAATCACTTCTACGAGTTTAGGCGCTCAATATACTTTGGCAGAACATTTATCTTCGTTATTTGAAATCTCGATTCTTATATCATTTACCCTTAAACATATGCTAATAACTTATCGGCAGATTTTGGTAATACTTGACAAATTGCAAAAATAATTTTTGTCTCACTTTTTCTCGTTTTTTTTCATCAAACCAGAGCAAATATAGACGTATTTCAATCACCAGCGTGATGGAGGCGAACGTGACACTACATTTCTCTGAGATCAGTCACGCCCGATTGACAAACGCGGTTCCCAAAAAATCTTTATGAGGCCTCTGATTCAAGTTCTCAATTTGTGACGTTTTCACTCACTCTTGGTCGATTCGTGAAAGAAAAAAAAATAAACATTACAGTGAATTTTTGTTCTTGACATATTCGGGAATTACAGGAGATTCTCGAAAATAAATGCTATATGTACACATTTGTTTTACTGGATACATTTTATAGTAATGCAGTTGCTTGAGTTTTTAGCCTCCAGATAACCTCTTCTATCCTTGGCATGTTCACCTTGCATTCAAAGGATAAAGCGATTGTTGAAATTAGCGGGAAAATTTCAAACTACCTTGAGCCACGACAGTAATGGTGAGGCAGCAGCTTCACGTTTTTTGTTGACGAAGGAAAATTAACGGCGCGTCGGGGGAGACTTGGCTATATTTAGGCTTGTTTGCTGCCTGTATTTTTGTCTGGTTTCTTTCTTTCTTGTTTAAGGTGTCTGTATATTTTTGTTGTGCTCTGTAAAACAATCTTACAGGAGAAACTAGTAAAAAATGAAATGTAAAAATACGATTCCAATCGAGCAATGCATTAGTAACACGCACAATTTGGGATTGTCCTTGTAACAAATGTGTAAAGAATTTGGAGTATCGTTCAGCATGAATATTGATGCTGCCAGCCATGACACAAACCTAAAAGACAGGGATAAAAAAAAAAAAAAAAAAAAAATAGAGTTGAACTAGATAACAAGAAATAGTTGACAGCTCGAGCTTTAGCACCAGTATAAGCCAGTTGCAAAAAACCCTTTACTAGCACAAGCTCATGATAAGACCTGACACTAATACAAGTATCAATGCCGTCATTAATACAACTAACTAGAAAATTTCAGAATTAACGTTAACATTACCACAAGTATCAAGAATTTGCACTGCGTCTTACCCATGATTAGCTCTGCCTCTCCTCATACCTTTTAAGACACCAATACATTCAGCGACATCACAAGCAAAAAGGAAGCCCAGAATGACAACAAGTGCTTGAAACGTTAAAACAGATATCTAATCAACGAGAACAGGCATTTTGGGTATATTATTTACATGCCACTTTCTCGTCAGCGGTGTTTACGGCAACACGAAACGAATTAGAATTAGACACAATTGTGTAAATAGTCGCATTTCCCGTCGCTTTAGAAATCTCTTGTAGTTATTTCAAAAGAAAGAAAAGGGAGCGAACTGAGTGACGCAATAGTTTAAGTAAGTTAATTTGACGCGGCTGTAAGCGTGACTGCAGGGAGTTGGACCCAGGCTAGTATTCTGAGAACACTAGCATGAATATAGCGTCACTATTCTCTTGTTCCCTCTATTTATTGATCTGTCTGTCTGTCTACCTGTCTGTCTGTATGTATGTCTATCTGTCTGCCTGTCTGTCTGTCTGTCTGTCTTTTTGTGTTTATATTTATATATACATATACATGTTATGCGTCCCTGTAAACATGAGAGACGACTATTAAACGGCATTATTCAAGGTTTCGGTGTACGAGGATATCATGACATAACCGAATTCCAATTCTTTGTCATAAAGTCTCATCGTCCATTTCTTGTCATTTATTCATCAGAAATATTACCATAAAAATACAATGAATAGTATGTCTTCCTCACTATGGACGATTTACAAACAACGATCTTATTTTCACTATATTTATTTTCTTTAGTCTAAAGAACAATGACTTTTGGTCCTTGAATATGATTTTTTTTTTTTTTTTCTATTGTCGCATCACGTGTGTTCTTAACATCCGCTCTAACGACGGCCTTCCTAAGAGAGATGAACATGCTTAGGCGTCCACGCGTAACCTAAAGTTGCTTTATATAGATGTAAACTAAATATTAATAGGCTCGTTATCATATCACATTACATATCAATTGTGATAATTTCTAAAGATAATATCCATTGGCTTTTACGTACATAGTTAACCTTGATTGATAAACTACAGGGCAGAAATTTTTTTTAAATAATAAAAATACGACACTAGTTCCACTCCCAAGCCAAGGAACGAAAAGGCGGCGCGGGGGGGGGGGGGGGGGTCTGAGCGTGGCGGTGACGTGATTCCTGCAACGAGATCCTGAGGTTGAAACAGGTGTTGCTGGCCTTCTCGCCTCCTGGTTTGCCTTCAGATTGTGTGCTTCTTTAACCAGGTCGTTGCTTCGCGTTGCATATCCGATGTAAGGAAAGGAGTTACCGATTTCTGTGTGGATGGATGCATTGACTCAAATGCTTGGTTTCCCTTGTTTATCGTTGACGTTAGTTGGACACGCAAACTTTAATTTCTCTCTCTCTCTTTCTCTTTATCTTTCTCTGTTTCTTTTTCTTTCTCTTTCTCTTTCTCTCTATATAGATAGATAGATAGATAGATAGATAGATAGATAGATAGATAGATATATTAGTATTACTCGAAGAACATTACAAAAAAAACAAGGAAGAACTCGCACTGTATAAACACGGAGATGCAGAATCACACGTTACTCTAAATTCTAAACAAAGTCCGTCATCTGTTGCTGGCAAGTCTCGACTCCCTGCAGAGAAAGCTTCGAACGAAAGAACGAAGCTCCTTTATGGCGGGCTGTCGAACAACTGACGCCGTTGCCTCAGCCTGTCCTCGAGTTAATCGTCGAGGTGGGATTCTTAACTTTGGATCTTGTTAAAGTTCTCTTAGACACGATGTCCTTATGAATTCGAGTTGAGTTTCAAATTGTTTCTAATGTGTAATGGGGTGTTGAGTCAGTTCCACAACAATAAAATCGACGATTAGGCAACGTTCTCGGTAAAACAAGGGAAAACTGTATACTTGTGTGTGTGTGTGTGTGTGTGTGTGTGTGCGTGTGTGTGTGTGTGTGTGTGTGTGTGTGTGTGTGTGTGTGTGTGTGTGTGTGTGCACGCGCGCTCTACAAACGAACAGTAATATTAAAGTGCATGCTGTTATGTTTGTTTATACTTTCATTTATGTAGAGTCATCATTTTCATCATATATACTTAATTTTATCGTCACCTTTGCTAATAACATCAACAAAACGTCAGTAATAACTAGTGTATTGATCGCCATCGCGATTACTGATATTACCGTTATTTGCAAAAACAGTAATTTGATTCAGTAGCTACGTCATTGTGAATGTCTACACTTTCGTTAAACCGTTCGACTCTTCAAAATATCTAACACTCTCCTTATTCCCTTTCATATAATCCATACTGTTGTTTTTTGTTAGCTTGCCTAATGTATTATTCATTTGTTTTCATTTTCACTTTCTATTCTTCGCCATGTTTACCCCGTCTCTTCTTTCCAGTCTGCTGCGTGGGTTCCTCATGGCACGTGGCCGACGGGGTCATACGGTCCTCGTACCGCGCCTTCTCCCGCGAGAAGATCGACGCCACCCTGGGCGTGGCGATCGGCCTCGACCACGCCAACGTCACCATGCGCGTTATCCCCATGCACAACCGGAGCCTCGACATCAACTTCAACGAGCGCTTCTACTGGCAGAAGCCCACTGACATGAGGGACCACTACCGAGCCGCACTAGTCAAGGGTCTGCCCTACCCCATCCTCACAGTGGCCGAGTACCTTTCGCTGGACAACGAGGGCTTCGCGTGGGGACGCTACTACCGCAGCGCCGGCTACTACACCAGTATTGTGTTGTGGTGAGTTCCTTTGTATATTCCACCCGTTTATACAGCCTACGAAAATGTCTTAGATTCATTTATATGTACTTTTGATAATGTGACTGCGAACAAAGAAAGAATTCTTAGGGTCTCCACTTTGTGTATATATTTCCCTTAAAAAATACTTATTGGTAGTATAAGCGAGAAGAGCCACAGCAGTTAAGCATTATAGAATATCCATAATAAAGATGATGACTGGGTAACCACATCTCCCCTTGCGTTTCAGGTCCTCCTTTGCGTCGTGGCTGTTGATGAACGTGTTGATGGTGAACGTGCCTCGCTACGGCGCTTACACCATGACCATCACAGGCGCTCTCATGGGGCTCTCCAACCTCGTGTTCTACATGCTCATGCCTCCGAAGCCGCTGCACATACGATTCGAAGACGCAATCATCACATTCAAACTCGGCTGGTGTTTCTGGCTTGTTCTAGTCGTTGGTAAGTCGCGGTTCTACATGCAGTGCATTTGTGCATTTAGATAGATACGCAAATAGATAGATATGTAAGAAGATGTGCAGATAGATAAAGACTGTAAGGTTTTTCATGATTGTTGAGCAGTAGCAGTTATGGCAATTCTAAAAATTATGATGTTAAGTAATGAAAGAAATATGATGATAAAAACCTAGGATACCATGTCTGTTTCCAAGTTCTGAATGAACCTTTGTCCTGCAGGCATCATCATAACCGTGTCAGGCATGATCATATCCATCATGGATTGGATTTACCCGCATAAGTTCTCCACCATCATGGAGGTGGACTTCGACACGCCCTACGACCGCCACATCATCATCGAGGATTCACACGACACGAGGAAGCGCCGTTTCAAGATCCCGCGTCTGGAGGAGCCCCTCAACGCCGGCCTCAACGCGGGTTCGCGTCTCCTGAGGCGGCTGTCGAAGCGCGGCAAGGATCCCGCAGAGGAGGAGGAGCCGAGAATCACGCCCGGCATCGACAACTACGCCTTCGAGATGGAGCCGCCCAAAACGCCTAAGCGCTACCAGAGCTTCATGATGCGCACCGACTCCAAGAAGTCCACCAAATCCGTCAACTTTCCACAACGCGTCGACGCGCTCGCAGCACTTCCTGGACATCCCGCAGCTGCCGGACTTCGAGGACAAGACCAAGACCTTCCAGCGGTCCGACTCGAAGCAGAGCAGCGTGTCGTCCATCTCCGTGGCGTCGTCGCCCAAGAGCGTTAACTTCGAAGACGCGCCGGGCCCGAGCGTACATCCGGCGGGGGCGGCCGCGCCTGCTCCCCCGGTGGGTCCTGCGGGAGCCTCTATGCTAAGACAGGACTCCAGTCAGTCGGTGTCTTCGTCGTCGTCTTCGTACGGGCTGGGAATGCTCTCGCGAGACCCGAGTATAAGAAGGATCTCGGCGGAAGAGAACCTACATGCTCCCGTAACTAGAAATAATTCAGGAAATATAATTGTATTCCATCGAACGGATTCTAGAGGACAATTACAAAGGTAAGGGTCATCTGTTGTTATTAGTACCATTTTAGTAATGGTAGGAATAGTAGTATGAGTAGCAGCAGTAGTAGTAGTAGTTATTGTTGCTGTTGTTGTTGTTGCTGTAACATGTTAATCATCTTCATATGCTGTACGTTTTAATGCAGTATTTCAGTTCACACCATCATGAATCCTGTTACGAGATCACATAAAGTACTCAACAACAATAATAACTGATGCTACTACCACTATTACTATGAGTGATGATAATGATAATGATACTGATAATAGAATAATACTAATAATGATATTGAGAATGATACTGAGAATGGTATATTATAACAATAGGAATGATGATAATGGTAATAAGAATAATAACAAAAATAATAAGATCATAATGGTAATAATAATAATAATAATAGTTGTAATAGTAAAAACAATGATATGAAACACAAGGCATTACTTTCTCCTGTCATATTTCAAAAATCTATTGTTCAGCCTTTGGATTGAATTGTTCCATTATTCTTACTTCTTTGTTTTGCTTTACATCTGATTATTTTTTGTTTTCTTTTGTTTCCTACTATTCATGTTTTCCTTTCTTCTATCCAGGTTAAATGGAGAGGTCGTGGAAATTCAAACGGATGATTCCACGGACATTTGGTGATAAGGGACGACCTCGCGTGCAATGATCGACGTTAAATTATA
>NC_061851.1:33066758-33081758 GCF_019202785.1 Penaeus chinensis | reverse complement strand
ACCTGTACCAAATACTTCCATATCCTGTGAGTAAAAGAATGAAAGAGGTAGAAAATTATATGTCTTATCTCTTCTGAATTATATTTACTATCAGACAGAGAGAAAGGTAAAAAAAGTAAAACTATGCTGTGTAATAATACAACTTCCTTAGAATAAGACAAATCCAAAACAAACAAAAGTCAAGGAAGACCAATTTGCTGCTAGGAATGTCAATACTTCCTATAGCTATGCAAGCAAAATCTATTGTAAATTAAGATTTTTTTCACTGTATAAAATACGAGATTAAAGATACAATATGCAAGTACAGCTACTTCTAAATAATACTCACTCATGTATACTCAATCCTAGACCAGAGGATTGGCAGTGGATGTCCACATACTGAGCCAAGGCCTGCAAGAGGGGAACACGTGGAACACTGTGGCATGACAGATTCTTGATCTCTTTCATACCAGCTAGTAGCACCTCAATAAGTTCTTCCTCATCTATATCAGTGTTTCTTGTTTCATTTGTGTCCTCTGAGGATAAGGGAGCAAAAAATTATGACTGTGAATATATGATTTATTTCTCTGACCTTGAAAGTGAAATGTATAATCCTATAAGTGGAAAAAACATAAAATGTTGAAATTGGATAGCATATCAAAGAGAGTACAGAAGCCATTTATAACCTATAAGCCTAGTTCTTGATAGGTATAATAAACACCTGAAATATGTTTCCACTGTACTTTGTTTTCCATTCCAATTTCACTGTTAACTTTTCCTATTTCCAAATGAAGAGTTTGTAATATAACAGTGTATATTCTGACTTCCAGAGAGTAGCATCCCTGTTTCTTGAACATTATAGCACTGAAGTTTTTCTTTTGAAAATATTACCTAAAACTGCATCATGATTCTTAAATCTTAATTAGTCAATCATCATAACTTGTCTTGCTAAAACTGTATCCACTGTAGGGCAGCGTCATTAGCTTCCAAAAGGTTTATGTAGGAGCAGTCAGGCCCTTTGAGCCCCCTCAGGAGGATGTGGTCCATTGTATGTGGTGTCTCGCCACAATGGCATTCTGGGCCATTGGTGAATCCCTGTATGTAGATGTCTTTTGTGGTTTTAGTTTTGGTTTTGAGTTTTGTTACATACAGATGGCTCAAAGTGTGCTCAGCCAGCAAGGAGTCTATCAGTTGGCCCTAGTGACCGATCCTGATTTCCCCATTTCTTGAATTGATGGGAAAATGTGTTTTTCTTTCAAATACTCAATTACAAATCATTTTTATTGATATTATGATTATTAAATTGTTATTCAAATATTAATAACATCAAAGACAATAAAATAATAGATATGAAGCTTTCAAAAAATAAAGGAAAAGGGTAAACAGATCAGATAGGTAAGACTAGTAACTGACTCTTTGGTGACTATGCACTTGTAGAGCCATCTATGTGTAAAGACAATAGATAAACTTTTATTACAGTGGGGATGGTATTGTAGTCTTGAAACTCGCTGACACTGGGTTAAGGGTTACCTAGTCCTTCCTGTTCAGGGATGTTCCACTGTGCTTGGCAAGACTTCATTGAATGGCCAGCAGTTACTCTCCTGTCAATTCCCCAGGGTGTGGGCTACTATCTGAGTTTGACCCAGGCCCTCCATGGTCAGAAAGCTTTTACAAGACCTTAGTCTTCATCTTACTTCTTGGTGACCATAAAGTGGGTGCAATGGATCAAAAAGTTATCTGTACCTTTCATGTTTTGCAATTGCTTCTTGTTGGATTGGTGGAGGTGGAAAAGCAGCTAGATTATATAAGGCTTGTAAGGGTATTGCTTTGACAGATATGACTTATGGCTGTATAGCATGACCATACTGATGCAAAGGACTCAGCAAAGTAGCAAAGTGCCAGAGCTGTCTGTTTGAGGGTTTTTTTTTGTTCTGTTCCCTTGCTAGTGGTGTTGAATTTGCTGAGGAAGTTATTTCTTGTTATTTATTTGTTTTTCAGTTTAAGTATGTTTTCTTTGAAAGAAAGAATTCTGTCAAGAGTGAAGCATTCATAATCTGGGTGAGAATGGTTTTCCAGTTTGGCATTTCCCCACTTTTTGTTTTCCATTGGCTTGGTGATTGTTAAGGTGGAAAGAAGCAGGATCAGTCTGGTCTGAAGCCAGCTTGGTTTGTTGTCAATTGTTTTTTAACAATTGGCTGACTGCGTACTAAGATCATAAAGTTTACACAGAAAGGATATTGGCCAAAAACTTATTGGAGATGATGAATCTCACTCATCTTCATATCTTCAGGATTTGATAGAATGCTGCACAGTTGTCAAACAGAGAAGGCAGCTATGTTTTTCCCTCAAAGTGCACTATCACCTCTGTAGTAATGCCATCTTCCCCAGCGGCCCTGCCAAGTTGTAGGTGTTTCATGGCCACATTCTGATCTTCAATTGTGAAAAGTTCAATGTCGTCTACACTGACTTGCATAATACAGTCTATATCCTATCCTCAACGTATCCCACTCTCTATTATGTGGCTTACCATTTAGCTGTAATTAATTTACTACTTGTTTGGAGGTGACTGGAGCTGGACATACTGAAACAGTGACCAAGTCTCCTCCCTCTCATCAGCCATGCATATACTACCAAGTTTCAGAAACACCTAAACAAAAGATGAACTTGACTAATTTACTGAGACTTAGACCTATCACTAACTTTCTTACCTACTCATAATATAAAAGGACTTACCAGAGTAATATGAAGGAACTTTGTCTCTGTGCCCAAACAAGGAATGTATTTTGTAATAGAAGGAAGACCTCTGGCGATCTCGAATGCTACTGTGCTCATTGTGCTTGGAAGCGTCTTGGTATTCTGTGTACAGCTCTTTAAATCGCATATAGCAGGATTTTGCATCACGTTTAAAACCTCCAGCATTCATCATCAGGCTTATCTGAAATAGGTGTAAATTTTATACAGAAAATGCTCATTACTCTTACCATTATTACTATTCATATCATAATTTTTATAACCATTAATATCAATGTTAATTTCATCACCATCATATTCATCCTTATCACCCATTATCATCTTCCTTAACATTATATTCAACATTATCATTATTTTTTTTATTATTATCATTATATTTATTATCATTATCATTATTATCATTAGCATTAGCATCATTATCATTATTTTTATTATTATATTTATTATATTTATTATTATCATTATCATTATCATTATTATTATCTATATTACCATTATCATTATCATTATCATTATTATCATTAGCATTAGCATCATTATCATTATTTTTATTATTATATTTATTATATTTATTATTATCATTATCATTATCATTATTATTATCTATATTACCATTATCATTATCATCATTATCAATATTAACATCATTATCACTATTATCATTACTAATATCATTATTATTATTATTATTATTATTATTATTATTATTATTATTATTATTATTATTATTATTATTATTACTATTATTATTATTATTATTATTATTATTATTATTATTATCATTATCATTATCATTATCATTATCATTATCATTATCATTATCATTATCATTATTATTATTATTATTATTATTATTACTATTATTATCATCATCATCATTATTATTATTATTATTATTATTATTATTATTATTATTATTATTATTATTATTATTATTATTATTATTATCATTGTTATTATTATCATTATTATTGTTATCATTATCATCATCATTATTATTATTATCATCATTGTTATCATCATAATTAATATCTTTATTATTTTCATCATTGTTATCATTATTATCATTATCATTATCACCATTATAATCATCAATCATCATCATCATCATCATCATTATTATCATTAGTATTCTTATTCTTATTCATATTCTTATTCTTACTCTTACTCTTTTTCTTATTATTATAATCATTTTTATCATTGCTCTGGTTCTTATTCTTTTTCCTATTCTTATCATTATAATTATCATCATTATAATCATTATCATTATTATTATCACTATTAGCTATTATCATCATTATTATCATCACCATTATTACTATTATCCTCATTATTATCTTCACCCTTACTACTATTATCATCTTTATCATAGGGCTTACTATCACTATCATGATCATTACTATCAACATCATTATCAACATTATCAATATCAACGTCCTATCTGTCATAAAACCAGACTGAGATTTCTTCAGACCTTAAAGAAATTAAACTGGAGCTCGACCTTACCATTTTCCAATTCAGTGCTTCTTCGTCCGACCAAAATTCCCTGACTGTGAAGAGCAGTTCAAGTGTCTCCTTGCAGTTCCATCCACTTGTTTCTTGCATCCATCTTGCATCTGATAGTAAGAATTGATGAAAGTAATGCACAACTGCATAATACTGCAGGTGGCCAACATATTAACATATTTTCCGTTAAGCTTTTAAATGTTTATTTTCACCTTAATTGTGTTAATGGAGGTCCATTGATTCAGCTCTTAATTATTTAATCAAAAATCTCAAAATAGATATGAGAAACAAATGCCTAATTACTATATAAGATATCTATTTCATACTATAACCAAGTACTATCAAAAAAACAAAATAAATCTCTCTAACCAAAAGAAAGAGACACTTAGTCCCTTCAAATACCTGTGCAGTTGTCTCATGTTGCACTTACCTCTCTCATCCCACTCCCCATCATGTGACGTATGGAGAGCCAAAATACCCTGTAGAAGCTCTTGGCAGTGAGAAGTCTTCAAACTTGGTATGTACTTCAGGTAGCCTTCAGAGGTCAGTGCTGCTAGGTACTCCTTTCTCAACTTAGTGAAAGAGAGCAATAATATATACTATGCATTTTTTCACACAAAAAGAGTGCAGAGTGAGCATAAATGTTTGTATCAAGTTGAAACATCTAGCTTCCTGATATTCCTATTTTTTCATGAAAGCACTGAAGAAAGTAATTCTGAAAAAAATATTTTCAAATATATTGTTATCATCTCTTCCAAAACAATAAAATGCAATGATAAATACCCGAATGAAATACTGCCAACAAATCTGAGGGCATTTGTTAAAGCGACGACTCAGTTTATAGGCAACTTCTTCCCAAAGTGGTTGACTGCATCCTAAAACCTCTTCCATTTCTCGATTATCGTGGCAGAGCAGAAGCCATTCCTTGATAGTTTCCAACATAATGCGGGTGTTGTCATTCGTCCATTGTACACCAATCGCTTCTGTGGATATTTTTCTTTGAGGATCTTCAAGCTTAGCACATGTCACACTCATAAGAAATGTAAAATACTTGCCTGCCTGTTGCGAAATGATAAGATGTATTACAAGAATATTATGCATTTAAGAATATCATGTATACAAGGTATCTACTTACTCATTTTTCTTCTTTCATATTCTTTATCTCGGCTTTTTAAAGCTTCTGCTTGGTAGTCATGGTATATATGCACTGCTCCATGTTCTGGAAATACAAACATAAGAAAGAGAGAGAAAGAGAGAGAGAGAGAGAGAGAGAGAGAGAGAGAGAGAGAGAGAGAGAGAGAGAGAGAGAGAGAGAGAGAGAGAGAGAGAGAGAGAGAGAGAGAGAAAGAGAGAGAGAGAGAGAGAGAGAGAGAGAGAGAGAGAGAGAGAGAGAGAGAGAGAGAGAGAGAGAGAGAGAGAGAGAGAGAGAGAGAGAGAGTGAGAGAGAGAGAGAGAGAGAGAGAGAGAGAGAGAGAGTGAGTGAGTGAGTGAGTGAGTGAGTGAGTGAGTGAGTGAGTGAGTGAGTGAGAGAGAGAGAGAGAGAGAGAGAGAGAGAGAGAGAGAGAGAGAGAGAGAGAGAGAGAGAGAGAGAAAGTGTCAATATGAGGTCAATCACAGCTCATTTACAGCCTGAATTTTCCAAGATCTAGTCATAACTGATTTCCTTTTCTCTCATCGTTATAAGGATATACAAAAAAAATATCACTAAGGTATATAATAATAAAATAAAAAATACCTGCAATCAAAGCCAGTACATCCAAATGAGGCTTTAAAATATCTGTCAGCTTTTTCACATCTTCTACTTCCCCTTTGGGCTTGGCACTTTTCTCCTTTACAACTGCCATCAAAAAGCCTCCAAGCTGTAAAATAAGGGATAAATTAAAACATGGTATTTTCAGAAAACATGAGCAACAGGATAATAAAATGTAACCATAATAAAGAATGATTTCACTAAAGATGTGAAAGCTAATGAAACATACCTATGATACTAATCAAACATGATTTACAATAAGAATATGATAAATAAAAGATGATTACCAAAAAAAAAAAAAAAAAAAAAAAAAAAAAAAAAAAAAAAAACTAATAGGCAAAATTCACCATAAATTACAGTATATATCAGCTTAATAATAATGAACCCTAAAGGGACCCTTACTGGGGTAATCTAATCAACACCTAACAGTCCATTTACCTCCAATACAAAAAAGTCCAATTTTAGCCCCTTCTACAAGATGGTCACTTTCAGATGAAACATACCATAATAATGTACAATCACCATAAAACAAAATAACTGTCACAAAATCACAGAAGTATAATCCTTTTAAAACATTACAACCATAAAACATAAAAACAAAAACAGACAAGAAAACAGCCATAACAAAAACTAGCAGCCTTGCCTCTCGAATGGAAGGAGGAGGGCGAATGTGAGCAACGTCTCTCAAGTGCATTTTGCATTTCAACAATGCAGTCTCCAGCGCTCTCCTTCTACTTTCCTTATCGCACTCTTTCACAGCTGTCAGTTGAGATGCAGCTGCAGTGAGGACAGCTGAACACTTGTCGTTTATTTCTGATAAAGAACAGTAACAATAATTATCACTAGACGACAATTAAATACATTATATTCATAGACCAGATTTTAAATCAGTGTCAAGTACGATAAGGCAGAATTCTTCAAATGTACATATTACAAAATACCTACACGCTGATATTCATATAAGTCCTGATGTGGCTACTGATGAGAAGGAGGAGGAGGAGGAGGAGGAGGAGGAGGAGGAGGAGGAGGAGGAGGAGGAGGAGGAGGAGGAGGAGGAGGAGGAGGAGGAGGAGGAGGAGGAGGAGGAGGAGGAGGAGGAGGAGGAGGAGGAGGAGGAGGAGGAGGAGGAGGAGGAGGAGGAGGAGGAGGAGGAGGAGGAGGAGGAGGAGGAGGAGGAGGAGGAGGAGGAGAATGAGGAGGAGGATAAGGATGAGGGTGAGGATAAGGATAAAGATGAGGAGTATAAAAATGAGTATAAGGATGACAGCAATCATGAAAATACAAACATATAACCCTATAGATATTAATAAATGTAAATATTATAAATACATAATCAGACCACTTACTGTTCACTCCTGGCTGGCTGGAAATTATCCGCAGTTCTGTCATTCTGTCCATGTACGGAAAAGTCTTCGCATTCTCTGTCGGCTTTTTCTTGCTATTGTAGAGCCTATTCTTGTATATCTTTTGTAGAAGGAAGAAATATTCACGGCATTCATCAGCTGTATAACTGCAACAGAAAAGGGGAGAATTTTTATGCACTTTTTTGGCTTGAGGCTCAATTAAAATACATTATTATATGGATTAGAAATGGCCCTGCTGAGTTTAAAACAAAAAATTAAAATATTAATAAGAATAACACTAAAAAAAAGAACAAGAAAAAAATAAAACTAAAGCTAAAACTAAGAATAAGAATAAGAATAAGAATAAGAATAAGAATCAGAATAAGAATAAGAATAAGAATAAGAATAAGAATAAGAATAAGAATCAGAATAAGAATAAGAATAAGAATAAGAATCAGAATCAGAATCAGAATCAGAATCAGGTTAAGATTAAGATTAAGAATAAGAATAAGATTAAGATTAAGATTAAGAATAAGAATAAGATTAAGAATATGTATATGAATAAGAATAAGTAAGAAACAGAATATGCAAAAAGATAAGAATAAGAATGAGAATAAGACTTAGAAAGAATGGGGACTGAAGACGAATGAAAATGAGAATAAGAATAAGGAAAAAAATAGAAAAAGAATGAAAAACCATCCCTCAAAAAAAAAAAAAAAAAAATAGAAGCTTACTGAGACAAAAGATGAATATGAAATAAAACTGATAACCCTCTGTTTTTTTATTTTTTAAATGTGAAGCATGTAACCCCTGAGTTGTAGGTGTAACAAGCGATCTAAATCTACTAATCATCTAGGCTGTTATCTCAAAAACTAATCAAATGCAATGAACCATTTTGTAAATTAGCCATCATGAACATGTTCTTTTCCAGTTCATCCTTTTTCTCAATATTAACTAAGCTAACCTTTTCAGTATCTGAATACATCAGTCAGAACTAAAATAGCTAAAATAACTAAATACATAAACAGTAGTACATAAATAATCAATACCTATAACCCTCCTCCTCTATGTTGCGGCTAATAACCTCAAAGAGATTGTCCGTCATCAATTTAATGCCCTCCTGCCGATAGTGGATGACAAGGTCGAGCATTAGCCTGGCAGCTCCATGACTCCAGTAGGGCAAGAGCTGGTCACTGTCTCTCGAGGGGGACTCGGGAGAGAAGCAGAGCGAGGTCTCTGTCTCTTCCAAGAGGTCCATTGCTGCTTGGAATGGGAAGCGTCTGGAGCTCTTGTGGCCGCGGCGCAGGAGGGTGATGTGCTCCTCTATCTGTGGTCGTGTGGGAGGAGGTTTTAATGCATGTTGCAAGGTGCCAACACATAAAGATAAATATTAATACTTACATAAACACGAGGTACACAGACACACAGACACAGACTGCAGGCTTGGTCAATATGGTGCATGTACAAGAACTTGGAATAGGCCAATAGGTGTTGATGTCTGACAAGATGGTAGGATGCAAGAGACAACTTTCTTCTAGCTCTACTTTATTGGTATGTATGGACAAGAAAGTCAGTCCATGTAGTGAGGTGTGAATTCAGTCTATTTATCTGCTGTGTTGCATGCAGAAAAAGTGAGGAGGGTCTACTTATTTAGAAAAGTTGCAATTATTGAAACACCCTAATGCATACACACTCACACTTAGGACACACATATTTATATAGATATACATAGATTGACAAATAAACTGACATATAAGCAGACATCTATAAATCTAGATTATGTACTGCAAAGAAGCACAAGCTATGTAGTACAAAAAGACACTATTTAGTATACCTCATAGGGAGCCTTCACATAACCATCTGAAGCATATAATGCCTTGGCCAACTGAACCCACAATTCCTCTGGTGGCTGAGGCTGATCACTGTTACTAATGTGATCTAACAAGACATTTGGGTAGAGCTGTAATACTGCAATGGACTCCTCTTCACTCCAGAGAAGCTGGGCATCTACTGTATTATAAAAAAGAAATAACATACTATAATACTATGGATACTATAAAATCCAATGAAAAAACAAAAATCTGTATATCAATATTTAATGTAATGACAATGGCAGGTGTAACATTGATACCTGAAGAACCTGATTCCAAATCAAAAACTTACTAGGATATATGACAATATGATATTACTTAATAAGCAATACATTAAGATAATATGGTTTTGGAATGTCAACAAAGATCACTTTCTATGCAGCTATGACTGATCTAAAAATATTTACCCTAAATTATTTTTTGTGAAATATCAAAACTTATAAAGAAAGAGGAGTGTATTACCTAGAACGAAAAAAATAATAATACAAAAACTTACATTGTCTCAGTCGTATTGCATTAGATTTATCAAGTTTAATAGTAGAGCCATCATGTGGCCAACAATTGTATCTGCTGTAAATCTGTAAGGAAAGAGATTCAAAATATATTATTCTTTATTTTCCTTTTATAAAAACCTCTATTCTATGTTATCTTATGTTGCAATTTGCTAATTCATGTTGTTATTTTGAACAATATTGGAAACAATGCTATCCTATATCCAATACAAAACAACATCTAATATAAGATATTTAGTGCATTACTTTATAACTAAATAAAAAAGCTAATGAGAATAATTTTACTGACTTGTCCTACACAACTACTAGAATAAATATTAAGACTGTATAGACATGCATATCATAGTAATGATAATATGTACATAGAAACTCCAGTAGGACAGTATACCTCAGCCAATATTTCATGATGTCTTGACTCCCGATAAAGTGTCCCTGGGTCAGAATTATGCTGCAACATGGCTGCATACTGCTTTGCCAGCTCATAGAAACGAGTCTTTACTCTTTCTGTAGTTGTAACATAACTGGCTTCTTTCTCTAAATACTGAAAGAAAAGATAACAACCCAATCAGTATAAAAATTGTTTTTCATTTGTAATATCATTTTGTGGTTCAACTGCAAGCACTTCTTAAATCTCAAAATAAAGGGATATAATCAAGCATCTACATATGTAAATATCATAAACACATTTTGGCAAAAGTAACTGGAAATAATCTTCAGTAAGAATAATATTTCTTTATCATATTTTGGCAAAAATAAACTGGCAATGACCTTCTTTTAGTACTTAAAAAAAAAAATCCTTACTGTGGTAATCCTCTGCCAGAGTTCATTGTTTTTTGTTTGCTCTTTCTTGGGGCTGTCAACTAAATTTTTATAAGCTGTTAGGAGACATCGCTCAAGGGATGGTGTCCATTTCACTGCAGAACAAAATAAAATATTTGATGATAGAAAAAAGTTGCATATTCATACACAGATGTGTCTCCTCTTTATCATAAGTAACTGACAAATATTGTTAAACATAAACTAGGCAAAAACTATTTACAATATATCCTAATATAACAATAACATAATGACATAAAACAGACTGACTTAAACACAAAAAGAGACAAACCATAAAAATGCAAAAATTATACACTATGAACCCCAAATAATCCCTAAGATAGATTATATATATATATATATATATATATATATATATATATATATATATATATATATATATATATATATCCCTAAGCAATTCACATACTTCTCTCATTAAGCTGCTTTTCACACTTTTCAAATATCTTGCTGTCTGGAGTATAGCTAAACACACTTTCCACAGACTCCTTGAAAGCAATTGTCATAGTTTCATTGTTGGAATTTGCATTGTGGTTGACCATCCTTCTGTACAGCATCACTAAGGCATTCCATCTTCCATGCACTTGATCTGCTGTGAACCTGTGAGGGAAGAAGGAATCAATATATTTGCATATTATACTGTTAATATCATGTGTAAATACATATTTGTTATATATATATACATTGAAATACATATAAATTTATATTGAATACATATATATTATATACATTAATATATATAAATCAAATACATATACATTTCAATTTATATATACATACATGAATGTATATACATCTACACATACGTATATCACTGTGTACATTCTTTATCTTTACAACCCACCTGTATCCACTCTCTGCCAGGACATCGGAAATCTGTTGCCAGGCCTTAAACCGCATGCGAGTCCCTCCATTTTGACCCAGACGCTTGGTGCCGTTTGCTCCCAGCTCCTTGATCAGGATTTCTGTTGCTTTGCTGTCCCAGACTCCTGTAAGTTAAGAATTTCTTATGGTGTTGGTAATTTAGAACTTGTGTGGGAAATGGCAAAAATTTATATTTTTCCTATTTCTGTTTTCATTTCTTGGGTGTTAGTTCAAATATTATGTAAATAATTAGCCTCTAATGACAGTTATTCCTATCAATGAAAAATCCTTTTAAGTTTTATATAATCCCAGAGTGGTCAAATAGAAAAGATGATTTAGTATTGCTCCCTCTACGTCATACTGAGAGCAGCAGATGTTTGGGTCTTTGTCAGGGAACTAAGTTATACATCTATATTACTGTGTCACTGCATTTTCCCATTTGGCACACTCATATTTCACTTACCAAAAAGATCATTTAGTTCCTCAAAGAACTGGCAGGAGCGACGAGTTTTATGCAAATCATTGTGATTAACAATATTGCGATATCTCTTGCACAGTTCTCTCCACCTCATTCGTATCTTTAAAAATAGACAAGATAACATTAATAAAATTAAAGTAAAGCAATCAAAATTAGATGTAAACATGCTCAAGAGAAATGGAAAAAAGTTATCATTAACTGTCACATACATTACAACAAAGGGAATCTAAATGCAGCAAGACAAAGAGCTATATACCTGTGCTATAAACTAAAATCAAAATGTCAAATTTCTCCCTGTGTATATATAGGTATTAAAAAATTTTCTCACCTGCAACACAGTGAAATGATATCCAGCTTCACTGAGCTTGTAACGGATCATCTCCCATGCTTCTGTTCTCTTGGAGTTCTTCCCCATTATGAAAAAGGCTTTTGGGTATTCCTTCAACAACTGGATAAGCAGTCTGCTTGACCTATCATCCCAAGGTCCTGTAGTAAAGATAAAATATTTATCTTGCATTAATACATTGTATTTCCTATACTTGAAAGTTGGATTATAAATCAATTGTAAGCCTTATTTTAACGAGAACATATATGCACTCCTCAATTAAAGGTTTTGACCATGATATCTCTATACCTCTGTTTAATGATGACTGATGATAATGATGATTGCAACTTTTAGCTACCTTTAGTGAGACCACAAAATGTTTAGGTACAACAAAAAAAATATATCTAATGGTAGAAAACACAAACCTAGCCGATGTGTGTATGGTGCATCGTGCCTAGCCCTCCTGCCACAGGTATTATCTTTCATCAATCGATTGAGATAAAATGGATTATCATAGATGTATACATTAGTTGAAGGAATCTCCATGCTTTCTATAACCATCCCCGGTTCAAGCTGATCTGTGTGTTCAACAATGTGGAGCAGGGGATCTGGTTCTGTCTGGTAGTCTATGATACTGGTGTGTTCGATAGTAGGTTCCTCAAACTGCCCAGACGCAACCTCTTCTAACTGCTTCTCTTCCAGGTGAACCACATGGAATGTCTGCTTTTGGGGTGCCTTCTGCTTCATCTTCTCCACAAGGATGCTGGCAACAGCTGCCTCCATGTCTGCTTCAGTCTCTGCATGTCCTGTGCCTTAAAAGAATTTCATACAAAGATTTTAAAATGTTTTACTAGGAACATACACTGGATAGAATCAAAATCCCAACTTCTCTGAAATATATTTTTCACATGCCTGGGGATTCTTAAAAGTATTATATTCTAAAAATGTAACATTCAAAACAAAGGGGAAGAATCATCTTACATTACCAAAGAAATAACTATAACATAAATCTCTTGGTAGCAAATGAAAATAGAAAATTAACCAAGCAAACCAATAAATAAACATATGCAATAACAAACAAACCTAAATATATGTCTCACCTTCATTCCTCTCTTCGTGTATAATTTGTTCATGGTACTGGCTCTCATCCTGGCCCATGAAGGCCCCTCCTCCATTTACGGTACAATCGTGGGCTGTAAAATCCACCATGGTGGAAAAGACGTGGAAGCATTCTCCGCACACGTAAGAGGTGTTCTGTGGGTTAAAGTATAGGGTTTTCATATACTGATGTTATTTTTTCCCCCTAATTTCCCCTAGGTACATAACATACCTTTTAAGTCCTCAATCTAAAATACAAAATACAATCTTCCAGAATCAAAATAAGTAAAAGTTCAGTCCTTTTTCTCCATGAAATAAAAGCATGCTAACTCTAAATGAGCATTTACATGGCTCCATGAGTGCTTAGTCTAGTTACCAAGGAGTCAATTTCTGGTACTTCATATCTCACCTGTTTACCCTTCTCCTTTAGTTTCAAAAGTATACTCTTTCACCTAATATCCCTAATAGCAATAATGATACATTATTGTAATTAAAAAGTCTACAATAATAATAACAGCATCCATATCAATAGCATTAGTATTTTTTCAAAATCCCAAAGAAAGGGGAAATCAGGGGAGGTCACATGGTCTAATAATGGACTCCTTGGTGGCTAAGCCCTTGTGGATCCATCTGTATAAATACAATTCACAAAACAGTGCACATTGCAAGTCCCTGGCAGCAGTGGGTGAAGCAACTGATTTATGGATTTTGTTTTCCCTGATATGCATTCCTTTGGAAAAGATATTCAACTCAACTTTATACATTTAGCAGGTCATTCATAAGCAAAGGCAGTTTCATGCTACTTCTTGCTTAGCACACTGCGAAGTTCAACAGTTTGAGGCAGTTCACGGATGGCTGTCATAGCAAGAAGATGCTGGTGTGTTTAGCCGAGTTAACTGCAATACACCATTACACCCAGGGGAAGTTTCATTAAATAAGGAAACAGTCCAAGCTTAACCCTGCTAGAATATACCAGGAGGATTGTTGTTGACTTTTTTGTCATAGTGGCATTAGCCACCATGCAAATGAGTAGGTTGTAAGAAAACCACATTTTAGATTAGGTATTCTAAAGAAAACTACCAAACTCTACTCACATCAAATAATATGAGAATTAGTGCACGTTCATTGTGACTGTCATGTTGTCTTAACGCAAAAAACTACTCTTTCAAATATGCAAATATCAACATCAACCAACAGGCATTTATCTTCTATCCGTGTTTCAAATCACAACACACAATAAGTACCCATAATACTTACAAAAGACATGATCCATTCCTCATAGCCAATACACGCAATTGCACAACTCAACCCAAAACAACAAGACTCGAGTATCAAAAAATAAAAATACTTACCACAACCTCTTCTTGCAGTGCCTCGCAGTCTTCACTCTGCACAAAACTCACTTGTTCTGCCATATTTCTTTGTACTTTCCGTAATACCTTATCACCGACAATATCATAAGCCTCTCCTTACACTAAATCAAATATTAATGCATATACATTTCACGCAGAATTGCAGGAAATTCGTCTTAGAAGTTGCAATTCTGGGGCTTTTTTCCCGACTGAATTTTCTCTGTTTGTTTACACTTGTTCTGAAATCCGTGAATCCGGTTACGTTCGTGTAACTTTTATTTTATATCCTATTGTTGTGACTTTTACTGTAATTCTTAATATTGTAATTATTTCC
>NC_061851.1:33031758-33041758 GCF_019202785.1 Penaeus chinensis | reverse complement strand
TCATTCATTTACGTGATGGAGGTCACCAACTTAACTGGGATGACGCTAAATTAATGAATAATTCAGCGAATTCTTACGAAAGAAAAATGCCAGAAGCTTTGTTAAAGAGAAAATTGCCTAATTTCAGCTCTAGTGTTGGTCAGTGGGGCTTCGATGACCTTCCCCAGACTCTTTGCTCTTGGCAGTTCTCCTGAGACTTGATTCTGTTCTTGTTCGTTCTCCTCTCTCTACCACTGTATAAGCTTGTCAAAATTATCTCCATGAGTCCAGTACGATTAGTTATTCGTCTGATGACGAACTCTTGAAGAGTTCGAAATGTTACGATTCATTATAATTTCTTATTGTGGTTGCTTTCCTTTTTATACATATACATACATATACATATATATATATATATATACATATATATACATATATAAATATTCATATACGATATATGTACATATATACATATATGTAAATAGATATATATATGTTTAATCATATATAATATATATATACATACACATATATATGTATGTATACACACATACATACACGCATACATACACACACGCACATGCACTCGCACACACACACACACACACACACACACACACACACACACATACACACACACACACACACACACAAACACACACACACACACACACACACACACACACACACGCGCGCGCGCGCGCGCGTGTGTGTGTGTGTATATTATATATGATTAAACATATATATATATATATATATATTTACAGATAGACAGTATTTAACTGTCTATCTGAACATATATCTACAACATGCATGTGTGCGCGCTTGCTTGCATGCGTGTGTATGAATGCATACACACACACACACACTCACATGCATACGTGCACGAATGGGTATGACACTAAACTGCATCCAGGCAGCGTGTGAAGATCGTGCGTAGAGTTAGGCAGTCCCTCCTAACTTCTATAAAATGCGCTCATATGATTGTTATTAACCATGCTGTGACTGGCGAGTGCGGTCGGCGCCATGAAACCGAACGGGCCCTTGGGTAATTTAGGGTTCAGGGACGCCAGCCAACGGCGGATCCATTGATACCAAATCAGTGGGGAAGGTGGACGAGCTACGACCCCAATGGTAGTTATATTTCTGGCAGAAGTGTGTGTGTGTGTATGTGAGTGTGTGTATGTGTGTGTGTGTGTGTGTGTGTGTGTGTGTGTGTGTGTGTGTGTGTGTGTGTGTGTGCAAGGAGAAGGGTACTCTCTCACAGTATACCCTCAGAAGGCAATGGCAAATCAATGAGTATTTTGCCTAGTTATACCATGATGATGAAGAGTATTGACAGCATCTGGTCGCCAACGTCACGTGATTCAGCACCAAAAGAAAATATATATATGGCTGCCGCGATGGTCCAAGGGTTATAGCACTGGACTCCGACCCTCATGGTCTCGAGTTCGTAAAAAACTCTGGCTCAAGCCCGATCTCACGGCCAGGAAATGACATCGCCTTGAGAAGTTAAACGCAGGTGCCATAGGGGAAGTGGTACAAGTGTTAGCGCGCCGAAACTCGGTTGATTTTGAAGGACATCCAATCAGGCAAGGGTGGTACTGCCAAATAACCTCTCAGTTGTGAATTGAGAGAAGCCCATGTCCTAAAGTGGAATAATTGACTGTTGAGAAGAAAAAAAAAAATATATATATAATATAACTATTCGAAAAATTATGAAGAGTAATATCAAATCTTATTTAACATTATTTTCGAAAAGAAAAAAAATCGTTTAATTAGCTACGTGAAAGTTGCATCAAGTCTGCTGATCATTATTCTTGAGCTTTTAGTGATGTCGAATCAATTTGCTTGGCTGGTTTTGTTTTGGCAGATGCAAGGACTATTTAGCGTACAATTAGAATTGTTCATTGCTTTTATCATGTGGTTGTTTATGTGTACGGATGTCGGTGAATGTGCGTCTGTTTGTTTGTGTTCCGGCGTCTGTGTGTTTTAGTGTGTTTGCGTTCACTTTTTTGTTTGAGTGTATATGTGCTGGCGTTTGTAGGCGAGTGTGTGTGTGTGTGTGTGTGTGTGTGTGTGTGTGTGTGTGTATGTGTGTGTGTGTTTGTGTGTGTGTGTTTGTGTGTGTGTGCGTGTGTGTGTGTGTGTGTGTGTGTGTGTGTGTGTGTGTGTGTGTGTTGTGTGTGTGTGTGTGTGTGTGTGTGTGTGTGTGTGAGAGAGAGAGAGAGAGAGAGAGAGAGAGAGAGAGAGAGAGAGAAAGAGAGGGAGGGAGAGAGAGAGGAAGAGAGAGAGAGAGAGAGAGAGAGAGAGAGAGAGAGAGAGAGAGAAAGAGAGAGAGAGAAAGAAGGGAAAAGAGAGAGAGAGGGAGAGAGAGACTATCAGCTTTTTTCAAGCGTGCATACGTTGTACATGCGCAGTTGCAATTCATGTTTCTCTTTTAACCACTCATGGTTAATTAATGCCTTAATATCTGTGCCACAAAACCTAGTTCCTTCGCAATACTGCATTCTACAAAGCAAGATTTTATCCTGAATAGTACACAGAATACAAGACCTTTATACATTATAACAAACAATATTCTATGCTCACCTCCTTATCAGAACCAACATTCAATAATAAGACAAAAAAAAAAAATGCATCATCTCTAATAAATTTCAGAATAACAAGCCAAATGCCTTTTCTTCGCAGCAGCAGAGTACGTGGATGTTTGTTCTGTCCTTGAGGGGAAGGAAAGTGTGTTATGTTTGCGACCATGTGAAATACTCCCCCGAAATTAGAACGAGCAGAAAATCCCTGCTTTTCTTTCTTTATTTATTCCTCGAGTTTCGTGGTTATCAAAGGCGTACAGGGATAATCTAAGTAAGATGTAAATTCTTTTGATGAAATTATACGTTACTTTGTGCCGACTTGGAAAAATATGTTCTAGCTGAGAATATAAACGCATAAATATATATAAAAAAGCTGGACTAGGCGAGTCTATGCCAAGTCCCGAACGTCCGCGCCCTCTGCCGCAACGCCTTTCTAATTTCGAGTTAATATTTCTAACAATACGACAAATACGTGCAAAACATGTACTTTCCCTAAAATCTAGCCTTTGTGCGTGTATGAGACGACCTTCTTGGCTCTAAATTAGATTATTTCCTCTATGTAAGCATGGAATAGAGATGATTATACTTAAATAATTAGTATCCTGAGAATACCCCCCCCCCTCCCCTTCGTCCCTCCTGACCCGTCGCTCGCTCTCGGGTCTCGGGATCCAGTCGCGGTTCGATCATCGTCCGGGGCGCGTCTGGTTCTCGCTGCTGTGTCGTGGTTCGGTGTGGTTCGTTGCTGGGTTATGGTCGTTTATCGTAGCTCTACAAAGACCTTCTGCTGAAAGGGAATTACGGTAAATGATTATTTTTTTGCGGGAATTGCGGTAAATGATTAATTAGGTAATTTACTCTATTAACAGTAATGATTGATTATAATGATTTTATTAGCAGTGAAAACAGAGATGATAATCGTAATAATACCAACAGCAATAGGAATTCAGAAATGTTTCATATATGTAAATTTCTCTTTACCCGCTCAGCCAAAGGTGGGAAGAAGCAGTACCAGCGAATATTGGCGTGGTGTGTGTCACGCATGGTAGCACTCGCGAAAACCGTGGCTCTCACCCTTCCTCAAGCCGGCCTTTCCGCTTCCCTTGACTCCACCAGCGGCAGAAAGCCTTCGACGCTTCCCTGAACACCGGCGAGATGCCCGGGAACTTCGTCTTCACGCAGGATAACCCCGAAAACCTCAACTGTGCAGGGGAGCCCGATATCCTGGAACCTCACATGGTGGGTTTTGCGAGATTAATACATAATTTCTATATTATTTTTTATAATATTTGTAAATAGGAAAAAAGAAAAGGGAAATACAAAGACGTTTTATCGATGGAAAGAAGTATACAAAGTCTGCGGTAAATGCATAACATTTCATTTCACTTGTCACTAGAAATCAAGGGATCCTGATCTTAATAAAATTGGATTTTAGATTGTTTACTCTAAAGTTTAGTAATACTTTGTGCATCACGTATATGTATGGAAAAATCAAATTTCAATTCATAAAGTACAATATACACATTCCATGAAAAGTTATGTTTATGTGAATATTTCAGGGGAAGGGGGTCGACAGCTTTCATCAGATTCTTAAAGAGGTCCGTAACTCTAAAGGTTCAGAATCCTTGCACCAGACGATATCGTTATCAACAGATCAATTACAATGAAACATGTATAATTCTTGATAAGTTTCGGATACGTTACTGAAGTTTCTGATTTCTACAAAGTAGGCAGTAAATGTCTTCTGTGTGAGCTTCGCAGTCTTGCTGCTCTGTCATTTCTAAACTGCTTCCGAAGTGAAAAGCAAAATGTTTTATTAAGTTATATCAAAAGCAGTCACGTAAATTATTTTTTGCTTGCGAAATGAACACATTCTTGAAATAATACTACCTCTCCTACGTTGGAAACGAGGAGTCAGTGAAAACAAAAATCTGCTCACTCAGAGACCAAGGTCGTTGCATTCCTTGGCTGCAACACAACCAGGATGTGCATTAGTTTTTCTTCGAGAAAGAGATTGATGTGGCATATGCATTATCCCACTTCATTCATAAATGTTTTACTACTCCTTTTTTCACACATGATAGCGTATGTGATTTAAAGAAGGGAAACATATTCGTATAATAAGATATAGCACATACGAGCAAGTTCCGCCGTCCTTTGTTCCTAGTCACACCGACAAAGAAAGAAAGCACAAATTATTTTCTTAGTTGAAATAACTTCCTGGGCTCGCTCGCTTGCAGACGCTTATAGCCGATGGAGTCTAAACTACCAGTGAAGGTCATGTCTCGTTCAGATTCGATTAAAGACGTTTGCTTACAACTGGCAGAGGGAGAATTGCACTAGCTTTTGTTTCATTGGCAAGGGCGTGGCTGTTCGCAAGTACACGGATAGTGGCTGATAAGGTAATGAAGGAGTAGAGATCATTTAATTATTTGCTTTAATCACATATTTTCCTGGTTGCTGCTAGTCGCCACTTTTCGTATTCCTTGAACTTGCTCCATTTTTACACAGACAACTAAGCATTTGTCGTCGCTTGGTTTGCTCGCTTGTGTAAATAAGTATAACACGCAGATGAAACCATATGCTGTAAATATTGAGCAAATATTGACATACACAGTGACAAGAATAGGGATCTTGTTGGGTTAATAGCAATGTAAAAAAAATTACGTTAAATACATCAGGGTTACATTCGTATCTAAGGTTAACCCTGTCGCCTCCTAAATCCGATGTAAAAAAAAATAGTAAATGACATAACATATGAATAAAAAACTTAAGATACATAGCTCTATATAAACAAATAAATATATACATGTGTAACAACAACACTGCTGCATAAGAATCGTTCTTATCCAAAGAAATTATTCTACTACAAGTTCCTCTTGCTGTTGAAATTATCAATAGACAAATAATAATTATTAATTACACGATTAAATGTTTCCCACCAAATTTCGAGTTTCAGTAAGACAATAAAGCTTTTCAACAATGCTTAAAAAAAAATAATCTTCGTGTACAGAGTCCTTCTACCGAATTGGTTATTTTTGTTGCTGGTAGTATTTTATCTTCTTTCTACCCCGACCTCCCCTTCAGCAAATTCTCTATTCGCTACCTTTCGTTGCTTACGCCTGGTCTCTTATTCTGTTGCCTTACTGTTATTGTGTCACTCTGCTGTACATTGTGGTTACTAACTATGGACTGTTAATGTGTTACTGTCCATTATATTGTAGTTGTACCTTGTTTATTTTGTATTTCTACCCTGTGTATTGTGGTAGTAAGTTTATCGTTTATGGTACTGTGGTAGTCATCTGCTGAAAGTTATCTTGCTCCACTTACTTTAGGTAAATCGATTAATTTAAGGTAGAAACAAGAAGATAAATCAGACAAAGCAGATATTATTGGGATTATTTCTTTTCTTTTCTGAATATCATAAATTGTTTTGAAAAGTGATGTCACAACACTGTCAAGACGTTTATGGTTGAATAAAACAATAAACAGAAACGAAAAACGGAAGATTTTACGAGAACAAATGATGCAACATACCATGAAGGCTGAATCTGAAGCTGAAGATTTTTTTTTTCAATAGTCTTACGCAACTCTATCTTTTATCAATATTATTTTTCTTCCTGCTTAACTCGTACACACTTAAGTTCTTCAAAAGATGGTAAGCTATTTATATGACCCATCCTCCACAACCCCTCCTAATACTTATCTAAAATACGTAAGATACTAATAAATGATTATAAAATTGACAGCACGCTCAATAGTCACAACAAAAAGACATTACCGATGTTTACACCCGCAAATGTATGACGTCAGACAGGAAGATGACGCTTCGAGATGTTTACTTCACGCCAAAAAAAGATCCCAGTTACAAACGGGGGGAAACGAGCCCATTTATATTTCCTCTGGCACTCGCGCTCATATTTTCTTATGCTGCATTCCACACACATGCTTGTTACGAAGGGAAACATTGCTCTTTACTTCCGTTTTACATTGGATGTTTGTGTTTAAGGAATTAGTTAATATTTCTTTTATGTTCTTTCGTGTGATACTGAGGTTGACTTTTTTTTGCGACATCTCATTCACTCTAAGTCCTTTATACTTTTCTCTCCCCCTACCTTTCTCCTCGATTTTGTCTTTCTACCTGGTCTACTTCCTTCTTCCATCTTTAACTTTCTATTTCTATTCCCTTCTTTATCCTCTTGTCTTTATCCTCGCCCAGCTGAAGCAACATCCGGGTATGTGCTATATCCACCCTGAACCTTTTACGCTCGGATAAACATGACGAAATTGTGCCTCCTGTGAACCAGTTCTCGGCACTCGTCTCTCATCTCTTTTGGCCTCTCTTTTATCTCCTTTTCATTTTCTGTATCTTTATCTTTCTTTAGTTGTTTTTTTCTGTTTATCTGTCTATCTCGTTTTCTTCTTCACCTTTCGTGGTTTTCTGTCTCTCTATTCGACTTTTGCAATTTCCTGTTCTACGTCACCACTCTCTCTCTCTTTCGTCCTTTCTTTCTCCCACCTCTCTCTCTATCTATCTATCTATCAATCTATCTATCTCTATCTATCTTTCTCACTATCTCTCTATCTATGTATATCTATCTACCTGTCTATCTATATCGATATCTCAATGTCCATCTATATATCTATTTATTTATATATCACTCTCTCTCTTTCGTTCTTTCTCCCTCGCCCCCCCCCCCTCTCTCTCTCTCTCTCTCTCTCTCTCTCTCTCTCTCTCTCTCTCTCTCTCTCTCTCTCTCTCTCTCTCTCTCTCTCTCTCCCTCCCTCCCTCCCTCCCTCCCTCCCTCCCTCTCCCTCTCTCTCTCTCTCTCTCTCTCTCTCTCTCTCTCTCTCTCTCTCTCTCTCTCTCTCTCTCTCTCTCTCTCTCTCTCTCTTTCTCTCTCTCTCTCTCTCTCTCCCTCCCTCCCTCCCTCCCTCTCCCTCTCCTCTCTCTCTCTCTCTCTCTCTCTATCTATCTATCTATCTATCTCTATATCTGTCTCTCTATCTACCTGCCTATCTATATCTATATCTCAATATCCATCTATATATATATTTATTTATATATCTCTTTCGATCTCTATACCTCCCTTGCTACTAACAAATAAATAGAAAAGGGACCAATCAGCAAAATAACAAACAATGCAAAGAAAAAGGATTCTCTGTATCTTCTATCTATCTATCCATCTATCTATCTATCTATCTATCTATCTATCTATCTATCTATCTATATATATTACTACGTGGGAAATGTTTTTTGTGCTTGTTTTTATTTAAAACATTTTTGCTTTCTCAGTATTGCCAAGACGTGAGCTCGTATTTTTAGTGCGTATTTACTACAGAGACAATGGCTTGCTACAGTGTTGTTCTGGTGACATTCACGCTCTACAAAATCACTTGTGTTATACGGATTAAGCCATGTTGTGTATTTTAGGAGTGATTGTTATTATTGTCATTGTTTTACCATTATTAGTAGTATTGGTATTAATATTATTACTAGTAGTAGTAGTAGTAGTACTACTATTATTATTATCATTATTATTATTATTACTATTATTAATCAATTAGAGTGATAATTCATATATCAATCGTTCATTTCACGACGCCAAGCTCACCCCTGCGCTGTAAATTCATACTGTCTCTCGTTCTCCTAAAGAGACACTCCATTCCGCTGTAATAGTATAAAAATGCGCGAATATTTGGTAGATGCCGAGACACTGAGAGGTCTTACTGAGGGCGCCAAAATATAAATAACTCATGCAGTACATCTTCGCGATCTACGAGTTGTTATACTTCACTTCGTAAACATTCAAGTATAAAAAGCAGTGAATAGATGAGTGAGAAGAAAGGGAGGTGGAGGAGAGACAGAGAGACAGAAACAGAAACAGAAACAACGACGGGAGAGGGAGAGATAGACAGACAGGCAGAGACAGCCTCAGTGACGCAGACAGAGAGACAGATAAAGACAGAGACAGAGAGAAAAGCAGACAGACAGACAGAGACAGAGAGAAAAGCAAACAGACAGACAGACAGAGAGAAAATCAGACAGATAGACAGAGAGAAAATCAAACAGACAGACAGTCTAAGAGAAAAGCAGACAGATAGACAGAGAGAAAAGCAGACAGATAGAGAGAAAAGCAGACAGACAGACAGACAGAGACAGAGAGAAAAGCAGACAGATAGAGAGAAAAGCAGACAGACAGACAGACAGAGACAGAGAGAAAAGCAGACAGATAGACAGAGAGAAAAGCAGACAGACAGACAGAGCAAGAATAACTGAAAGAAGGAGCGACACACAAACGCAAGCGCTCACTGATGTCACCTTCGCACACTCAAACATACGTCTTTGTTTTTACACGTTATTCTGTAGATATTATTATTACTATTATTATTGTTATTATTATTATTATTATTATTATTATTATTATTATCCTTATTATTAGCATTGTTTTTATTATTATTATTATTATTATTATTATTATTATTATTATTATTATTGTTATCATTATTATTATCATTCTTCTTATTGTTGTTGTTATTATTGTTGTATGTTTATTATCATAATTGTTATCATTATCAATCATAATAATATTACTACTACTACCACTACTACTGCTGCTACTACTACTTCTTATTCTATTACTACTACTACTACCTCTGCTACTACTACTTCTACTACTACTACTATTACTACTACTGCTGCTGCTGTTACTACTACTTCGTCCACTACTTCTACTGCTACTATTTCTTCTACTACTACTACTACTGCTACTTCTACTACATCTACTTCTACTTCTACTACTACTACTTCTACTACTACTTCTACTACTACTACTACTTCTACTTCTACTTCTACTTCTATTACTACTACTTTTACTACTACTACTACCACATCTACTTCTACTTCTACTACTACTTCTACTACTACCCTACTACTTCTACTTCTTCTACTACTACTTCCTCTACTACTACTACTACTACTTCTACCACTACTACTATTTCTACTACTACTTCTACTACTACTACTACTACTACATCTACTTCTACTACTACTACTTCTATTACTACTTCTACTACTACTACTACTACTACTAATTAAACTTCTACTACTACTACTACTCCTACTCCTACTCCTTCTCCAACTCCTACAACTACCACTATTTTCATTCTCTCGTTCCCAGCGCGACACAATTAAGGAGAATGACATCCTTATCTGGATCTATAACATGATCGACGAGGCAGCCAGAGTGGACTTCGAGTTCTTCCTGAAAGACGGATGCATTCTGTGCAAGTAAGTCTCGGCTGGATTTTTAAGGGTTTTTTTCTTCTCTTCTATTCTCTATTTTCTTTACTTTTAATGTTGATTGCTGTTGATTGTATAACTTTTGGTAATGATGTTGAATGAATCATTAAGTCTTGGCTGACTATATGTG
>NC_061851.1:33009258-33029258 GCF_019202785.1 Penaeus chinensis | reverse complement strand
TAAAGCCGGGCAGCATTCCCGAGGACAGCATCACGTGGGAGGGCGCTCGGAGCAAACAGCAGAACATCAAAAACTTCCTCGAGAAAGCCGAGGCTTACGGCGTGGCCAAGGAGAAGCTGTTCCATCCCGAGGACCTGCTTCACTTGCGCAATGTTCCTCGAGTGACGAGGTGTATTTACGCCCTGGCCAAATTGGTGAGAGATTTTGGGCGAGAGCCTGGGGTGGAGGTGTGTGGGGAAGGGGTTGGGGGGGGGGGGGCGTGATTTGTTGTGCCGCATGGTCCTTTTATGATTTTTTTTTTTATGATTTTTTTTTTTTGCGTGCGTGTTTGTGTCATGTTTTAAGAAACTGGGATATTATAAGAATGGATGGGACAAATAATAAACAGTAGAAGAAATTTAGACAAAGGAGTTTTAGGTTTTCATAAAGGTTATGTTCATGGGCCTCGAAAGAAGTATACGTTTATTATTGTTCTGGACTCTTGTTTTCCTTTTTTCAAGTATTACTTGTTCTTTTTATTTCTTTAGTGAAATCTATAGATCTCTGTGTCAGCCTGTTCTCTCTCTCTCTCTCTCTCTCTCTCTCTCTCTCTCTCTCTCTCTCTCTCTCTCTCTCTCTCTCTCTCTCTCTCTCTCTCTCTGTGTGTGTGTGTGTGTGTGTGTCTGTCTCTGTCTATCTCTGTCTGTCTCTGTCTCTCTCTGTCTCTCTCTCTCGCTCTCTCCCCCCCCCCCCCCCCCCCCCTCTCTCTCTCTCTCTCTCTCTCTCTCTCTCTCTCTCTCTCTCTCTCTCTCTCTCTCTCTCTCTCTCTCTCTCTCTCTCTCTCTCTTCGGATCCATCGTTTCTCACTCGTTTCTTACAAACTGTAATATTCTTCACTCTAACCATCCTCTGTCTCCCCGCCAGTAATTATTATGCATTTTTTTTTTACATTACTGTTAATAATCTTATTATTGTCATTTATGTATATTTGATTATGGAATATATATTTTCTTAATTTTCAGCGCCATTCCTTTCCCTGTGTCAGCTCATAAAAGTAATTTAAGTCACAAATAGTTTGCTATCATATATACCAGGGGTACTCAACTGGCGGACCGCGGTCCGGATCCGGACCTTCTGAGTTTTGCAGTTGGACCTCAGACCCCAGGAAGAGAAAATTCTAGTTAAATAGCATGAAGGTCCTGGTGAAAGTATCTTGCAAGTTTGTTTTTTTTGGTCGACTATGACTATATATATTTAGAATAGTTTTCCTATGATATTACATTTTCTGTTATTGCTTTTGCAATGTCTTTTTTTTCGAGGAAAATTATGAATGAGTGAGCGAGTGAGTGATTTGAAAGAAGGCGCCGCAACAGCCAATGTCTTTTTTTCAAGGAAAGTTATGAATGAGTGAGTGAGTGATTTGAAGGAAGGCGCCACAACAGCCAGGGTCTTTTTTTCAGGGAAAATTATGAGATTGTTTTCTTTTTTATATTTCATATAATAAGAATTTCCGGACCTATGCGTACATTGGAGCTTGTCTAACTGGACCTTTGCTTATAATAGTTGAGTAGCCCTGATATATACCATGATCATTTTTGTACACCTTTACTTTTTTATTCAGTGGTAACAATAGTAGTCGAAGTTGTAATATCAATAGTAGTAGTAGTAGTAGTAGTAGCAGTTGTAGTAGCATTATTATTAGTAGTAGTAGTAACAATACTAGTAGTAGTAGTAGTAGCAGTAGCATCGGTAGTGAAATTTCTTAGATTATCGTTTATTATAGTCGTTATTGTAATAGTTTTTTAATAGCTTCTTATCATTGCTGTTATCATTATTGTTGTTATTTATTATGATTCTTATTGCTGTTGTCATCATCATTATTATTAATGGTAGTAGTAACAGCATTTATTATCATCATCATTATTATTAATGGTAGTAGTAACAGCATTTATTATCATCATCATTATTATTAATGGTAGTAGTAACAGTATTTATTATTATCATCATTATTATTGTTATAATTAGTATCAGCATTATTAAATCACTACATGGTCTCCTCCCCGTGTATACAGATAGCTCCTTGCAAAAACACAAAAATATCTCCCACGAACACTTTCCCTTTTCTGAATCCTCCAGGTGGCGCAGGACCCTAACATGGGCGGTGACTGCCCCAAGCTGGGAGATGAGCCGAGCTTCATGAAGGAGCAGAAGAAGAAGATCGACGTGCCCGGACACAGAGACACGAAGGACGTCTTGGCACAACTCACCTCCGAGAAGCCGAAGGAGGAGAAGAAGATGACCAAGCACTCGCTGTATAAGTGAGGGGAAGGGAGACGGGGCGGGAGAGGTGGAGGATGGGAGAAGAATTTAGGAGGTGAAGCGAGAGAGAGGTAATGGGAGGAAAGGAAGGAAGGGAAGAGAGGAGGGAGATGAGGAAAGGAAGAGGAGAACCAGGAGATGGAAAATGAGGTTAGAGTTAGCGAAAGCGAGAAGGAACGAAAAGAAGGTCGTCGTGGAAGAGATAGAAATCACAAATGGCAGATGATTAATCGACACACAACAATGACAAATGTAAGTGTGTAAGAAAGGAAATTAAAAATCGGTTTATAAATATGACTGCAAGAAATTTTGAGATGAATGATTTCCATTCTTATGCTTATTAATGTAAGAATAAGTAGAAAATCTCAGATTGTAAAATACTAAAAAGAAAGAAAAAAAATTGTCAAGGTTAAATTTTAAACAGTCCTTTTAAACTTCATACTATGGTTGGAATGGTTGAAATTCTACTTGCACTGCCTGCTATGAATGATTTTACAGGTTATTATATAAGTGAAAATCGTTGATTTGAATGCCATTTAGTTGTATGTATAGTGCACTTCATGCTTGTATGTTGGTTGTAGATGTATAATATTTCATCAATATTTCTTTTGTTCTTCACTAAACCACTAGCTTTTTAACACACGTGCTGCATTTACCATTTATTCTTCAAGTCATAGACGATTTAATTCTGTTTTTATAGTAGTTTAAATGGTGTTCTTACTTTCTTGTATTTAGCTATTACAAATATATGTTGTTCTTGCATTAACCAATAGTGTGATTAATCGAGATTCCTGTTCTGTTATTATTATTATCATTATTACTATTATTATTATCATTATTATTATCATTATTATTATCATTATTATCATTATTATTATTATTATTATTATTATCATTATTATTATTTTATGCTTATTTGTCACACGCTTACCAAACGCTTCACTCCATTATCATCAGTGACTCATTGTCGCTTCTGTCTTCGCTCATTTCATCTTTGTAAATAATGATAGATGTTTACATAAAGAGTGACTCAGTAATTTATATTTGAGTTTGAAGGTTGATGTTTTAACACAAAGCAATATCGAAATACATTTCCATTGTTTTTTTGTTTTATTTTGTTTTCCTCCGTGAACTGTCTAGAACGTATCCAACTTGTGGCGAACGAAGAGAAATTTCTGTCATTTTTTAGTAAAGAGAAGAAAATAAGGCTTTGAGGATATTCGTTTTAAGAAAATCCAAATCAATCTTGGGAAAAAATATTTCTAGTTTATTTATTTAGATTTTGTGTCGGTTTCTCTAGCCTCTTATTGATAATGTATACAGTGTGATACTTTTTTATCAGAAATGTCTAATGTGGAGAACTATATGCAGAGCAACCGTCTATACTAACGTCTCATGTCTATAAACAAATGTATATAAAATCAAATAAACTATTTATGTGAAATTATGGATTATTTTGTCCTCATTACGAGCATGCTCAATATACACCCTCACTCCAGTACGTGAAGGTTAATGTCAGTCTGGCCGGAAGAATATGAATATTTTGATAAAAAAAAAGTCGGAAAGCAAAATACTACGCTGTTGGGATTTCGCTTCGTGACTGTTCTTCCTTTGTATTTTCAAATTTCCGTTCCATAAACAAGATTTCATTTGTTTTAGTTAAGGAGTTTTAGAACGAACACCCTCAACCTAATTATGGTTGCGCGCACACACACACACACACACACACACACACACACACACACACACACACAGATATATGTGTATATATACACATATATTCATATATGGTTATATATATGAATATATATAAACACACACACACACACACACACACACACACACACACACGCACACGCACACGCACACGTACACACACACACACACACACACATGCCCACACACACACACACACGCTCACACACACACACACGTGTGTGTATATATATATACATGTATATAAATATATTATAGAAATACACAAACACACACATATACACATATATGTGTATATATATACATATATGAATGTGTGTGTATGAGCTGTGTATGTCTGTGTGTAGAGACGTGTGTGTAAGGACAATCGAGTACATTCTCTTTTTTTCATTTCGAGTGTGTGTGTGTGTGTGTGTGTGTGTTTGTGTGTGTGTGTGTGTGTGTGTGTGTGTGGACATGTGCCAGCCTCTCCATTCAGCTCGTTAATATGAATGCGCGACCCATGGCCGATTAGGTAAAATGCCAAATACTTCTTATATTTTATTTTGCAACTCTTCATGTGGCCATTAAAGGAATATCTAAAATATACTTTTATAATGAATCCATGTGAAAATGGTATAAGATTATACAGAAAGGTATAACGTTTATTTTTAGCCTCAAAAGAGAAAATAAAACGTAATACAATTTGGCATCATAGGCAACTTTGATAAATGGATGATAAATAATCGTTTGAATTTCTTCACGTGACCTATATCTGTTATTAAATTCGCAAGAAACTATTTGCGGCTATCTTTTAATCAGAAACAATAATTTACGAGAATGATAAATATACTACATCTGTTTTGACATTTATCAAAAGGCAGAGAGATGAATAAACACTATCGAAGTTCACAGTCACATGCAGAGCAACACATTCGCAATTGTTTACAATTGATAGGTAGCAAATGGTCTTTCGAATAATTACTAAAATATAACAATTTAATTTCTTTTCTATACAGATGAAAATATTATATGGTAATAATGATGATAATAACAATTATAATAGTAATAATGATAATGATTATATCAATAACAATAATGATAATGATATTAACAGTAGCAATGATAATATTAATATTGATGAAAATAATGATAATGATAATATCATTATCACTATCATTATTATTAATATTAATACTACTGTGACTATTATTATTATTAATAATGATTATCACTATCATCATTATCATTACTATTACTGTCAACTACTGCTATTATCATTGTCGCTGTTACCGAAACGATCGCTATTTGATTCGAAAATGTTGGTACCTGAGTGTTTTCAACATATAAAGCTTCATAAAGTGTTCGAATAGTGTTTCGGAACTGATATGACTACGGCCTCGTAACATGCCATTATTAACACTGTAAACCTCATAGACTATTTTTATCGCCATAATTACGCTTTACTCTGAAGGACTATCAAGAGCTGAAATATTAAGACAGGTATTTCGAAGCCAACCATGTCTCTGTGGGTCCAGCGACACCAAGCAACTGAATCCACTTGAGTCAAGGCCAGAATTGGGCGGCCTCGATGCACGACGGTAGAAGATGATCAAGTTAATGCCATTCAATACTATAAATCAAAGTGCTACGTGAAAGACAAATAGGAAGCTTGCATTTTACTGCATGAATATGATGAGCTAATGAAAACCATGATACTCAGTGGCAATACCCTTTATATATAACTGGATTTGAGATGGTAATTAGATGACACGGCCTCTTACCGTGAGTCATTTTCTTCTTGGTTATTTACTTTCATTTTATTATTATTATTATTATTATTATTATTTATAACAATCCATAAATACTACAAGGGATGTGAACCCCTTTTGTTCTGCTGGCAACAGCATGCAGACTGTCAGAAATCACTGGACAGTTTGGGTGGATGCACAACAGCAGTGTCGGGGAGTTGACGGATGTCGGGATCGGCAGATTTAAGGGGTATGTCTGGACGAGAGGTTTCTACCGTCGGTGAGAGTCATGGTTTTCCCCGAATCGCAGCCATTTTACTTCATCCAGGATAACAGCCCCATCCACACGAGCAGTGTCGTGAAGGCGTGATTTCGGCAACACCCAAGATTATGCTTGCCACATCCATCCAAATCGCCATATCTCAGTCTCATTGAGAATGTTTGGGCAGCCATGAGCAGAGACTTCGCCCAAGATCATACCCGTAATTGTTATATCGTCGTTGCCCAATCAATTACGGCATAAGAGTAAATGCGCCAGTTAACGGCGGCGGTAGTGGCATCGATGCCACGTAGATTTGCCAGCATTAATTAATCAATATCAATAGCGCTATCCATTTCAAAACCCCTGGTTATTTTTAAATGTAGCCGAGCAAATTGAACTAACATTAAGATAAAAAAAAATAATTTTAAAGGGGCATGTTAAGCTGTAACCGGATGTATATCTGTAATTAGTAAAGAAGTAATAGAAAAATGTGGTCCTGGGGGGGGGGGAATAACTGCCCCCCTCCCCCGAATAATGCCCTGTCGGAGATGCCAATATCAGTTCAAGCTCAAATCACTTTTTCGTTGTCGTATCATATTGTTAAGTCAGAAAGAGTAAAGACCTTTTTTTTTTTTTTTTTTTTTTTTTTTTTTTTTTTTTTAGTAACTGTATATGTAAACAAACCAATGAGGCACCAGGACACTCTGTGTGTGAGACGGCTGGTTTTGTCCAAGTGGTACGACACTTTGACTCAATAGATTTTCGTACGGCCGACAGCGTCGATGCTCCGCCCATACTACTTGAAATAATTGCATTTGGCTCTGCATATAAAGCCAATAGATAGGAAGACTTATAATTCAAAGCACAATATGCTAAAAATATAACAAACATTTTTAGTGTTAGCACTGTATAGTGATAGTGTATAGTGATTATCATTGTCGTTCGTAAACCTCATTTTCGTTATCATTTCACGCTGAATTTATTTTTATATACAGATAATTATTGTATAATCAACACTATTTGGTGCCAGGATGATAACAGATAAGACTTATAACTCTCGTAACAGCTTATCTCACTTGCTCTTAATATCTGATTTACCTTGGAGAACAAACAGCGACGAGGACGAGAATGCAGTGGGAAGCAAAGTAAAAGAGAAAAAGAATAACTGGGAGAAAATGTTTTATTGTTTTAACTCATGCCGTTTTTCGTCGTTATCTATGAATGGCGGCAGATTTCGAAGCTACATTATGAAGTACCCGAAAATAATGATTATGTAGTTGTTTCTAATATACTATGTGAACTACTGTTGTGTGAACACACATTTGTTTGCTAAAATTAAGATTTTTTTTTTTTTCTATTCTAAGCTATTAAGCTATATTGGTGTAATTAGCAAAGAAGTAAAAAGTTGTGTTTTCGTCGTCGTATCATATTATTAAGTCAAAAAGAGTAAAAATACAATACATTCTGAATGTTTAGAGAAAAAAAAAATCGTTGTACACCGAAGAATGGAAAAGTTCGAAAAGGAAATAAGCTACTCTGGTCAATCATGTACAATACAGAAAAAAATGTTTAAAAGAAAATCTAAGCAAGAAAGACACGAAAACCTTTAAATAAAATAAAATAAAACCAAATATCTCAGAGAAAGAAGGAAAGAAACAATAGGAGGAAGAGGCCTTCAAGGTATATATATTTGAGGTTAAAACGGATATGTAGAGCCGAACGAGCATTAGCGGCGCAGGCAAAAGGAATGTAGATCACTTGGGAGTTGTTTACAGAATGCAGACAACCTATTTTCCAAAACTTGCCCAAGAAATCCTTACGACTTGTGGAAACCAAATGAAAGAAAATTATTTAGTCTGGTGATTTTACAAGCACGAGCGAATAGAAAGCATTGACACCTTCTTCGTGGCTCTGGCGACGCAAAACAGCGAAAGGGCTTTTGGCGTATTCATATATTGTCTTGTTCTTATGTAATATTTCTTAGTGGAGGATTATCATCATCAGCATTATCATCGCGGCATGTTCGTAGAAAAAATAACATTCTAGCCGGATGATGCCAGTTTCTTCCTGCAGCTGCTGTGACAGGGATTCGATCTTAGGACCACAAGGGTCGGAGTTTAACCAATGGACAACCTCGGCAATATTTACTTAGACGAGATTGATAAACTTTACAAGCAGTTAACCAACCCGGGGATGGTTCAATAAGTAACAACTAGATCAGCGCTTCCCATCCTAGGGGCCACGGGGTGTTTTCAGGGGGTCATGGAGCATAATGCAAATGATGACTGAATCAGACTGAATTTTATCTCACCTACAATATCTATGGATAATTATCTCTCGCATGTCGATAACTTAGAATCTTTCCTTATAGTGTCCTTGTCCTATATAATGGCACTATTTATTACTAGCAGTATCTGATTCTGAAAGGATGACAGAAACAGAATTTGTAATTTTCAGGAAAAGAACTAAGGTAATAAGTGAAGAAGAAAACGTGACGACAAGAATGTAAATAAATTCTGTTTTCCGCACAATTATTGATGAATCGAATAGCCTAACCAAAAGGGACTACCGGAAATATACAGTAGTTTAGAAAAGATATTTCGTAATCTATATATACCCCCTGAGCACAACTCTTTTGTCCGTATTTAAATTAGGTAAACCGCGTATTCACCGTGCACACGTTTTTTTTAAATAACTTTTCTGTTATCTAGTCAGTCGAAGGTCAGCGTCACAATATGAAAAATACCACATGATTATTTTTTCCATATGTAATCAGTGTATTGAAATCGATAACGGATTAAAGATACTAAAACGACAATCAAAAAAGGGAAATGCTGGTTTATATCCATTAATAATGTTGCTTCTTTGAAGAGATAGGATGTATTTGAGAAACTTGAAAGTGTCTGAGATCCCTTTTTTTAATAACTGTATTTGCTTTTGATGTGCGTGGGAATATATGTGTTACCATCCTCATTGCCATCATTATGACAAATTGTTATTATCGTTATCATCATTATTACAGTAATAAAATGCATAAGCATTAACGACATAATGATAATAACAATAGTGAATGATAATAATAACAATAGTGATAACAACAACAATAATGATAATAATAATAATAATAATGTTATTATTATTACCGGTATTATTATTATTATTATTATTATTATTATTATTATCACTACTAGTACTACTACTGTTATTATCATTATTATTATTTTTATTATCATTATTACTACTATTACGATTATTATTATTGTTGTTGTTGCTGTTATTGTTATCATCATATTTATCATCAATATCATCATTAACATTATCGCTATCGTTATCGTTATCGTTATCATTATCTATCATAAGCATTATCATTATCATTATCATTGTCATTATCATCATCATCATCATCACCACCATCATCATTATCCTTATCCTTATCATTATCATTATCGTTATCATCATCATTATTATCATCATTATTATCATCGTCATCATTGCCATCATCATCACCTTCATTATCAACATTATTATTTTTGTTACTCTTACCATCATAATTTTCATTCGCTTAAAACTGCTATTTTGCTTGCAAGTGCTGATGTTCTTATCACCATCATCATTTCAGATGCATCGTAATCATGGTCGTCACACCAGGGTCATCATTAACACCGTAATTATTATCATTGTCATCATATGATGATAGCGCTGTCATTATCATTAGTACCATTATTATTGTACGTTATTATTTATCATCATCAATGGTGTAAATCATTATCATATATTAAGAACTACTACTATTAAGTTCAGTATCATAATTATCATCATTATTACATACTTATGATTACTTTTACAATTATTACCAAGTGTTAGCACTGTATAGTATCATTATTGTCGTTCATAAACCTCATTTTCATTATCACTTCACGCTGTTATTATTTTTCTATACAGAGAATTGTTGTCGTATAATCAACACTTTATCTGGTGCCAGGATGATAACAGATAAGACTTATAGCTTTTTTAACAGCTTATCTCACTTGCCCTTAATATTTGATTTACCTTGGAAAGCAAACAGAGCGACGAGGACGAGAATGCAGTGGGAGGCAAAGTAAAAGAGAAAAACAGGGAGAAATGTTTTATTCTTTTAACTTGTGTCGCCTTTCGTCGCGATCTATGAATGGCGGCAGATTTCGGAGTTACATTGTGAAGTTCTCAATGAGTAATGATTTTGTAGTAAGGATAACTAGTAAAAAAATGTTGCCTATATACTACGGGAACTACTGTTGTGCGTACACCCATTGTTTGCTAAGACAAATGTAAGCGATAAAATTATGTTCTATGTATTCATGTATATCATCGCTAAACTTTCTTATTCCCTCTTTTATAAAACGTGGTAGCTTGAGTATAATTATACACGAAATAAATAGTTTATTACAGCAGTAGGGGTAGTGTGTGCGATAAAGTAGAGTCCCAGAAAACGCGCATTAGCCTCGCCATGGTTTGTTGATCCCGAACAGCTGATTTCCCTCATCTGCCCCCACTCCCACTCTCCAGGCGCAGTCGTGTGAAAACGCCGCCTCGCCTCACGTGACGTTTTATCAGCAGTGGGGGCTTCAGTTCCTCCACAGCTCGCTGCGAAATGGTAGAAATTACGTCTTCTCATGATGAAGATTCTCTGCACGGGGAGAGTCTGCCTCCTCCGCCGGATATTCACGAGGATAATGATGTGATTGAGGAGCATGTTGGAGGAGTAGGAGGCGAGGTTAGTACAGGGGAAGGGGAGGATTTCCGTACTAGCATTGCTTACTCTATACTTATGGTGCTGTTCGTTTTGGTGTTTTTGTTCGAGTAAGAGAGGAGCCACGGGATTTACATTAATAGATTTATAGTATTACCCAGTAATAGATTACCCAGTATATACAGTTGTGTATATACTGGATGATCAGTATTATGACTAAAGCATCCTAAAGATTTAATGGTTATCAATGAGCCATTCTAAGCTCTGTCCTGTTAGATAGAGCTAGAGATCATGATAGTAGCAGTAGAAATTGACACATACTTATACATAACTTTATTCTGTAATCTAATAAAGGCAAAAGGGTATTTTTTTAGTTTCACATATCCATCCAAACATGCAATTATTTTTTGTTAAAATTATTCACAACGTTATATGTGTGAACCTCTTGTTCTTTTCCAAACATGTAAGTGAAATTATTAGTAACTGTATGTGTAAACCTCTTGTTCTTTTCCAAACATGTAAGTGAAATTATTAGTAACTGTTTAAGAAGTGGCCACACATCTCTTGAGACTAAGTCCCTATTACTCCAGCCACTCCTAGGAATCCACATACTTTGCTATATGAACTAACCTCTATCCTATCACTGTATTTTCCTATTGGGGGCACTATCCCTGAACCACCAGCAAATCATCATGGATAGTCTGTCTACGCATGGCATTTATTGCTACTTTTTTCTTCATTTCTGACAATATTCTTTGCCTGCACAGATTATTTCATGAATCAGTGAGTGTAGTTACTAGACCTTCCTTATCAACTTGCAAAGGAAATACCATAGAGGAAAAGTTTGTTTTTTTTTTAGTTCAGACCATTTCTTCCATCCCCCTCTCTCCATTTCTCTCCTCCCTCTCTTTCTTCCCCTATCCCCTTCCCCTCTCTCCCTTGCTCCTCCTCTTTCCTGTTCTCCCCTTCCCTTTTTCTCCCCTTATGTTGTACTATATGGCTGTGTGTAACTGAAACCATGTAGGCAAAAGTCAAGCACTTATCAGGTTACACTCTCATGCTAGTTAGATAGAGTGAATGGGTGCTTATGTAGAAAGTGATAGTTAACAATGAAAAGGCCATTAGATTTATCTAATTATATTAAAATACTTAAGAAAATATGCATCTTGCCTGTTATAGTCTTGGATGTTATATATTATAAGTTTACGAAAATAAAAGTTGATGCAGACCTTGATATAGCATTCCTATTTCTTATTATTAAGAGTGTAACAGTATCAAAGAAATTTCAGCATTTGAGAAGTATAGAATCTATTTTACATTCATGGAATTAATTTAGGAATGGAGTTTTGCTGTAATAAAGAGATAAAAAATAAATAAATCAATAATTGAAGTTTTAAAAGGGAGAAAAAAAAAATGCAAAACATATCCTGAAAATTTTATTTATAGCCATGTATTTGAAAGCTATTGAAAACACACACATTTACAATGAAGAAAGTATATAGAAAATCTGCATTTAACCAAGAGAACCTACTCACCCAAGAACACTTTCAGTGTGACGATCTCGAGCTGACTGGATGTGGAGCCTCAGCATGTTGCAATCCCAGGAAAGGAGTTTACAGGTTCAGTGCCCTGTTCTTCATGTGCTTTTTGGGCTTTGGTAAGTTTTTGACTGTTTATGAAGTGAAGGCGGTAGTGTCTTGCTTCAGTAGAATGTAGTTATAATGGAAGAAGTCAGTTTTTACAAGAATACATTTTCTGTGTCTAAAATTCTTTTGGTTTATATATTTTTTTTTCTTTTTAACCTAAGAAAGTATAGTTATTATCGGCAAATAATATGATTAACTTAGCAGTTTATTTGAGTATAAAGGATTATTTTCTTAAGAGTAAGAAGTGAATTATCTGTGTGTAAAATAGATGTAGATACTTTTTAAGACTTTCTGTACACACCCTCTTAAGCCTAAGTACTGGTAGAGAGGTGAATGGATTAGATAATGTTACTAGATAACAGATTTTATTTCTAGTAATGACATTTACTTATCTTATGAACCCATGCAGACCCAAATATATACACTCATGCATAAACACACACCCATGATCAGTGCCAGATTTATAATGGGGACTAAAGGGCTCATGTCTTAGACCATTAATATCTGAATCTATGATAATCAAGTTTAAGAGTCCATAAGAGATTATGCAGATACCAAGTGTAGAAATAAAGATTATAAATATAATGTAATTGCTGTAAATTAGTGAAGGTTACTTTACTTAGCTACATTAAATTTCATTGGATATTTTAAAAACTTTATATTTTGTAAATTGCTAAGTTTGTAAACTGCTTACAAAACTAAAGCATAGATAGCAGTATAACAGTGTTCTTTGTAATGCTTTTTCCTTAAAAATCTACTTGGAGCTTGCGGACATATATTTACATGTATTCTTGTATTTTCTTCACATATACTAATACATATACCCAAAAAACATATATGCCCATGAATAAACAAAGGCCTATCTGTGAACACATGTGCTCATGTACCTACAAAGACAGGCACACATGAAGACAGTCACACATTAAAATATACACATAATTGCATGTATATGTATGTCCTTATCTGGTTGGGCACCTGTACCAAAGAACTTTTGTGAAATTATATTCATTCATTGGTATTTCTATCACTGGAAGCAGTGAGATAGGATGCATTTACCCTCATGTTTTTACATCCTTTCATTGTCTGTCCCAGGTTCCTATTTCTGCTATGACACACCTGGCTCCCTGCAGGACCAGATTAAGGATGACATGGGAGTCAACACAGTCAAATTTGCCAGCCTCTACTCCCTGTACTCCTGGCCCAATGTGGTCCTCTGCTTCATTGGGGGGTTCTTGATAGACAGGTAAGAGTGAGTGAGTGAGTGAGTGAGTGAATGTGTGAGAGTGAGTGAGTGAGTGTATGTGTGAGAGTGAGTGAGTGAGTGAATGTGTGAGAGTGAGTGAGTGAATGAATGTGTGAGAGTGAGTGAGTGAGTGAATGTGTGAGAGTGAGTGAGTGAGTGAATGTGTGAGAGTGAGTGAGTGAGTGAATGTGTGAGAGTGAGTAAGTGAGTGAGTGAATGTGTGAGAGTGAGTAAGTGAGTGAGTGAATGTGTGAGAGTGAGTACGTGAGTGAGTGAATGTGTGAGAGTGAGTAAGTGAGTGAGTGAATGTGTGAGAGTGAGTAAGTGAGTGGGTGAATGTGTGAGAGTGAGTGAGTGAGTGAGTGAGTAAAAGTGTGAAAGTGAGTGAGTGAGTGAGTGAGTAAAAGTGTGAAAGTGAGTGAATGAATGAATGAATGAGAGTGGGTGAGTGAATGAATGAATGAGAGTGAGTGAGTGAGTGAATGAATGAGTGAGTGAATGAATGAGAGTGAGTGAGTGAGTGAGTGAGTGAATGAATGAGAGTGAGTGAGTGAGTGAGTGAGTGAATGAATGAGAGTGAGTGAGTGAGGGAGTGAGAAACAGTGAATGTGTGAGAGAGTGAGAGTGAGTATGAGTGAGTCAGTCTGTATGTCTGTATGTATGTGGGTGTTTGTCTGTCTGTTAGTGTTTGTGTGTGGGATTTTGCATGCATGATTGTGTACTGTGTGTGTATGTGGTTGCATGTAGTTCTGAAGCATACGTCTTTGTATATGTATTTAGAAGAAAAGTTATCGGTTTTAAAATTGGGTAACGTATTTATTGTATTTAATTTTAAGAATCTGATGTCACAGATGTTTTACTAGAAGGAAGCCAGGAATATCTTTGGTCGTTTGAGATCAGATTCCATTTTTTTATTTAATTGTTTATTATATTATTATTTTTAAGATATGACATTCATGGAGATAATATAAGTTAATGATGCTATTTATTTCATCTGCAGAGTGTTTGGTATCCGTTTGGGCACCATCATTTTTTCTTCATTGGTCACAGTGGGTCAGTTCATTTATGCAACAGGTGCAGTTACAAATCAGTTCTGGTTGATGCAAACTGGACGTTTTGTCTTTGGGTAAGTTGTGTAAGGTATCTCTCTCTCTCTCTCTCTCTCTCTCTTCTCTCTTCTCTCTTCTCTCTTCTCTCTCTCTCTCCTCCCTCCCTCCCTCCCTCCTCCCTCCCTCCCTCCCTCTCTCTCTCTCTCTCTCTCTCTCTCTCTCTCTCTCTCTCTCTCTCTCTCTCTCTCTCTCTCCCTCTCCCTCCTCCCTCTCTCTCCCCCTCTCCTCCCTCCCTCCCTCCCTCCCTCCCTCCCTCCTCCCTCCCTCTCTCTCCCTCTTCTCCCCTCTCCCTCCCTCCCCTCCCTCCCTCCCTCCCTCCCTCCCTCCCTCCCTCCCATCTCCCTCTCTCTCTCTCTCTCCCTCTCTCCCCCTCTCCCCTCTCCCTCCCTCCCCTCTCCCTCCCCTCCCCTCCCCTCCCCTCCCCTCCCCTCCCCTCCTTCCCTCTCTCCATTCCTCCTTCCCTCCTTCTTTCCCTCCTATCTTTTTTCTCTTCTTCTCTCCTGTGTTTCGGGAATGCAACACAAGTAAAGTTTTGCTGCTGTTGCTATTGAGGTGCTATATAGTTGCATGTATAACTTAAAGGATATCATCTTAGAAGAGCTTCCATAAAGATTATTATTTAATTTATCCATTTACTGAAATTTAATATTTTGATAGGATATTCTCACAGCAGGACTCTTATCATAGTGCATATAACTCTAGATTTTGATTTCTTACTCTTTTTCTTTTGATTAGATGATTTATCAGTTTATAATTTCATAACATGTATAGAAGCTGCATGGCTTTTCATTGCTTTTGAGACTGGCTTACTCATCAAAGAACTCCCTTGTTTAGTATTTTCTTATATTATTTGGCTGGGTTATTCTTCAGCAATTTCATTTTATGAATTTTAGATATGCTAGAGTACCATTGTTTATCTGTCCTGGTCTGAAAAGTCACATTGTGTGTCTGTTATAGAGTCGGTGGTGAATCCCTTGCTGTTGCCCAGAACACCTACACTGTAAGCTGGTTCAAAGGCAAAGAACTAAACACTGTGTTTGGACTGCAGCTGAGCATGGCTCGTGTTGGCTCTACAGTTAACTTCCTTAGCATGGGCCCTATCTATGCCTGGGTTGATACCTTTTCCGATGGGTACAAGACGCTTGGAATTTCACTCTTAATTGGTTAGTAAGATATTGATATCATTGTGATTGTCTAATTGGTTTAGACATTTTTTTTATGAAAGAGGAATTTGATTTCTTTACCAAATGGAGGATTTTAAAAGGATATGGAATATAATTGATTAATCTTGTACCTCTTGTGCTTTAGAAGTCCTTTTTTTTTCTTTTATTCTTTTTTTTTTACCTGAAAATAACAATTTAGGGTTTGGTCAAGGTAAGTGTTGATAAAAGATTGTGAATGTTAATAATTAGAAAAAATATTAACTTTTTTTTACTTATTTTCCTAATTGACATTGTATGTTATCTGTATTAAATTTAGATCTTTAAATTTTTCCAATTCTCTGTATAATTCAAACTGAATCCATCCATACATTGAAAAATAACCTCTTTACTTATAGAACACAAAGATCATTACCAATATTATACTTTTCTTCCTCCACCCATATAGCTGGTGCAACTTGTATCTACTCTCTGATTTGTGCGGGAGTCCTAGGCCTGCTTGACAAGAGACGCTCCAAGGTGCTGCGACTCAATTCTGCCGAGTCCGGAGAAAAGGTGCAGCTCAGGGATATTTTCACTTTCCCACTCTCCTTCTGGCTCCTGTGCGTGATCTGTGTCTCATACTATGTAGCCATCTTCCCTTTCATTGGGTTGGCCAAGTAAGTGTCTTTTTTGTTAGTTTGATGTCAGAAATTATAGTTAGCCTTCTGTTATGTGATTTTAATTATATTCTTTTATAGGGTGGTATGATTATTATGATTGTTATTTTAATTTGTTTTAAAAGTGTATCAATCCCTTTCCTTAGCAACGGAAAGATCCACAGACCCCCTGACCTAAAGCAACCCCATCCTGCCCCACAGAGTCTTCTTCATGCGCAAGTTCGATTTCGATGAGACAAGTGCCAACGGAGTCAGCAGCATTGTCTATGTCATTTCGGCCTTCGCATCTCCTATCCTGGGATATGTTGTGGACCGATTGGGGCGCAACATCCTTTGGGTTTTTATTGCGGTGCTGGTGTCACTCGGCTGTCACGCCCTCCTCACTTTCACCTTCCTTAATCCCTTTATTGCTATGGTAAGGGTAAAGATGGCCTAGAATCGTATTTTATCATTCCAGAATTTTTTTTTTCAAGAATTGTAATCTTTAAAGCTTTTTGCTCTCTTTTTCACAGAGTGTGCTGGGCTTATCCTACTCTCTCCTGGCTAGTGCACTTTGGCCGATGGTGTCTCTCATAATCCCAGAACATCAACTTGGGAGTGCATATGGCATGTAAGAACATACTGAACCATTTTGGTATAGCTGCATGTGAATGTTTCAAAGATTTTTTTTTTTTTTTTTTTGTTCCTATAATGAAAAGATATTGTGATTATAGTGTATTGTACTGTATTACTTTATATAATTTTTATTTGTTTATTCATTGAGAACAAGTGAAGCTAATATATATGGATTTTGCAGGATTTCTTTATATTATTTGTTCTTTATCTCCAGGATGCAGAGTATACAGAACCTTGGCCTTGCCTTGATCAGCATGTTAGCCGGACTGATTGTTGACATGAAAGGCTACCTTGTCCTTGAGATGTTCTACATGATATGGCTTTGTGGTAAGCGTTTGATGGCTTTTTCTTAGGCTTATTAGAGATAAAATCATGTTTTCCTTTGCTGAGCTCATGTTTACATATTTAAAGGTCTGAACATAGTGATTGCTATTTGCTATTTTTTTCGTTATAAGCACTTTGTAGAATCAATCTGATCATTTTTAGAGGTCATTTTGGGTCAGGTTTGAGCAGTAAGGTTGATGTAATCCTTCAGTGGTATCATTAAAGCTCCTGGGTCACTTAGTTGCTGGATTATTGATACAAGTCAAAATGATCAGTGCCCTTACATCATTTTTTGGCTCAGGGATATTTTAAGGGATATCAAAATGTACATGTTAATAGTAATGTTTATTTATTTTCTTATTCATTTTTATTTAATTATTATATTTATCTTACTTTGAATTATTTTATTAGTATTATTAGGTTTGAGGAATCAGTAATGTTAATTTAATAGCTTCAGTGCTATATTTTGCACAGTATATACTTTTTGTAGTTTAATCAGAAATACTTGTAAAAACTATGAAGGGAATGTGGTTGGTGATTCAGAGCTTTAAGGGTTATATGACTAAAGGTTAGAAATCATTGCTCTAAAGGATGATGTACTTGAATAAAACCAAATTAATTATTTTACTGATTTTCTACAACAGTTTTATTGCATGATCTTTAGTCCATTATTTTCCATTTGAGAGTATATGAAACCTTACAAAGCTATTAGAAGTAGGTTGAGAGGTGATTGCAGTAAAGGATGATTGCACAGAATTAAAGGATTTGCATTGAAACTCACATTTTTAAAAAATAATAGGATTTATTTACTATGTGATATTTAACTTTAATAAATGGAAACTGGAATAATTGGAGGTTGAGGGTCCTTTACTTACTGAATATTTACAAGCTTCAGTAGTTTGTTGTTCAATGATGGTATGTGTTTGCCACTTTTTAAAAAATATATTGAATTGGCAATTTTTTCCTGTAATAGCCTGCAATACAGGTTCTTGCAATTTATGCCCCCTCCACCCTCCTCTTTGAGGCTGGTGGAATATGAACATTTTCATTATGTCATAGACCTGGTTATACTGAAATTGTGCCAAATTAAAGGTCATGTGTTAAGAGTTCTCATACCTCATAGAGAAGCTGGCATGGACAGTGTTCAGGCAGGATTGTGGGGACTGGAGTGGATAGGATGAAACAATGACTTTTGATCACATGTTTAGATACCCCAGGATTGAGGGGAAACATAAAAAATATCTTTCCCCCCCCCCCCTTTATTTTTTTCATAACTTAGGGGTTAACCCACTGATGCCCTGATCATTATTAGTTTAGTTTATTGGTCTTATTTACACTCGGATGGCTTGAGTGCTTATTCACCATGGAGTCAAGTACTAGGTATAACTGATTACACCAGTGCTCATTTGGGTTCAGAATTTTCAAAAAGAGAAGTTTCTATTTTTATTAGTAGTGTTATTGTTAATAATGTTTTCGTAATTATGTTATTGATAATAATAATAATAAAAAAATAAAAATAAAAACTTCAGTGATTGGGTAAATGGGTGATATCAAGCAGCACTAGTAGTTGATTTCTCGGTAAATAAGCATTTGTGAAGCCATCTATATGTAAGTAAAATAGGCAAAACAACACTACAATAAACAGTGAATATAACCAACACTGCATGTAATGAGGCAAGCTCCCATGTGAATTGTTTGTTTATCTTCTATACAACTTAAACATTCTCTTCATCTCCACATGAAGTTGCACTTGCGGCAACAGTTGTCATCTACGTGGTGGACAGTGAAAGGGGAGGCTACCTGATGAAGTCACCAGCTCAGAGGGTGGCTGTTGAGAAAGAGGGACAAATAAATGAAGTGATGAAGTCCGAAGGAGGGCAGGGTGCGGAGTGAGGGGTGCCTTGTGTCAGAGGCCCAGCCCTGGTGATTAGCTGTAATGGGTGCGTGGAGTTTCAGTCTGGTCTGTGTTTTATCGGGGTTTGTTGAGGAGGAGGTTGAGGTAAATGTTGAGGTGCTTGTTTCACCTGTAATAGTGTGTTTTTGGTGTTGGCAAGGCTTATATGGGAGTGAACAGTAACTGGTTTCTTGTGGGCTTTTATACTGAATGAATTGGGATGGGAAATAAGTAAAAAATAATGATGTGGAAATTGACTAAAGTATTCAAGAGCACATCACATATATATGTGTATATGTATATATGTATATATGTATATATGTATATATGTATATATGTATATATGTATATATGTATATATGTATATATGTATATATGTATATATGTATATATGTATATATGTATATATGTATATATGTATATATGTATATATGTATATATGTATATATGTATATATGTATATATGTATATATGTATATATGTATATATGTATATATGTATATATGTATATATGTATATATGTATATATGTATATATGTATATATGTATATATGTATATATGTATATATGTATATATGTATATATGTATATATGTATATATGTATATATGTATAT
>NC_061851.1:32999258-33004258 GCF_019202785.1 Penaeus chinensis | reverse complement strand
CCTCATTTAGAACATTGGCTAAACCCAAAATACCACTCATCTATTTCAGACGTTTACTTGGCTCATAGGTAGTGTACTGTAATTGTAATAAGGAGGCAGTACATATCAGAGACAAGAAGAAGGTCGTATCAGATTTCCTTTCAGTGCTCAGACAGGAGCAGTGGATGCGAAATGATCTTTCCTCATACCAAAGACAGGGGTCCAAGAGATTTTCTGCCTGATCTCCTATGGGAGTGTGATCAGATTTATGAATGAAATTATGTAATGTAGATAAGGGTCCTAGGATTTTGCATTTGAAATTGTTAGTAAGAGTTTTTACTTTTTATCATAATAAGGGGAACAGACTGTGTATTTTATTTTTGTAATAAGTGCATGATTTTTTTTTTTTTTTAGGTTTGCATAATAAGGTTAGTGACTGCAGGATCAGCATTTATTCCTGATCTTCAATTGCATGGATAAAGTTTTACATAGAGCTGAAAAAGGATATAGTTAGTGCCACCTTATATTAGCTAATGTATTTTATGTTAACTGGTAAAAGCATAATCATTTAACAAGTATGTCATGTGTGCAAAGAATCACCTTTTTTAATTCAGAGAAAGTTAACATCTTATAATTTTAATAAATAAATTAAATTGCATATACTCAGAAAATATTTTTCCATTAGTCAAAAAGTAAGGGAAAAAAGTGCAAAGGTAACAGCAATGACTAAAAAACTTGCATGGTAAAAAATAGTGCTTTAATAAGGTGAATTGACTATATCAGAACAGCCATATCAGTACTGGATGTACTACTTTACTTATATGATATAAAATGCCAATAAAAGAGAAATATGTAATCAGCAAACTGCTTGTAAAAATATTGACTGGAAGTTTGATGGGAGAACTTAGTGTTACATAGATTTTTTTCTCTTATTTTCATCTTTCGGCGATCCCTTTTTCTGTCTTTCAGGCAAGTTGCTTTTACCTTTTTTTAATATAAACCAAGATAAGGGGCATAAATTAATGCTCATTTATGATCTAGTTTTTGTTATCAAGTTGGTGTTTAAAGTGCATTGTCATTATAAATAATTTTAAGTACATATTAACCCCTTCACACTGCTAATGCAATGCTATGTTTGTCTTGGTGAGGGCAGACTATGCTTTATGGTTATAAAAAAGCATGTGTGGATATTCAAGGACAATCTCACATCCCTTACTTCTTTACTAGACATTTTTACTCAGTGCATGAGGAACAAAATAGTGTCTGATGACTCCACTGAGTAAAAATATAAAACCAAATCACAACCATGAACATCTGCCGGTTGGTAACCTCAACTCCAGTCAATATTCTCCTTCATCCTTTACCATTACCAACAAGTATTCTTAGGATATAAACTTCTTGAAGATATGCCTGTCAGTCAGGGTTACATTGTACTGTCTAGCCAGACATGGAGGGGTAAAACAAACCCCATTCAATATATAATGTTGTAAGATATCCTAACAATTTGTTACAAATGATAAAAAATGTGATATATGTGTATATACACATTTCATTGTAGTGTATCTTCAAGTGCCTTATTACGTCTTTCATGTAGAAAAGGAATGTAAAAAATCAATGAACAATGTTGGCTTTTAGAAAATTTTATAGTAAACTGGTATTTTTTGGTTCTTACATTTTTTGGACAATGCTAGTTGCATTTTTAAATCTATTAAAAGGAAAAAAATCCAAATAAGGCCTCATTGACCTCAGTTTTCCATAATGTGTCTCTTATAGGTGCCGGATAAGGTATCCCAATGCTGGTTAATTGATATATTCAAATTTACTTGTTACATGACTTCTAGGCCAAAGAATGGTTAAAATAATATATTTCTTTCTATTGTGTGCACTGTAGCAGAGAAAGAGTTATCCTTTTCAATTTAAGTGTTTATGAATTCTGATACAGACTGGGCACTTTAGTAATGCATTACTCTTAGAATAATTTGTAATGTATAGGAATTGTTATTTATCAGATAAATATATATATTCTATCCTATATCCTTTTTATAGATGAAAATTTGATTGTAAATGACAGTGTATACTCTCTACATGTTTTTGCAAATAAAAATAAGATTACAGTACATACAAACTACACAAAATGTATGTTCATTTCCCTACCTCTCGCCCGCCAATCCCTTGCCCATTGTTGTCATGGGGGGGCCTAGGAGACAAAGACTAAGACCCAATGCTGGGGATCTCCTCTACCTTGGGCCTCAGTCCTCAACTCGACTAATTTTGAATTGTCTTTTCCCCTCCTCCTTTTCAATTCCGTGTCTTCTCCAACCACTTCTACTGTCCATTTTTCTAAGGTGTGAGAGCTATGTTCAAAGGATGAAAGGCTGACTTTGTGCCCATCATGAATGGCCTAAGGAAGCTGTGGGCACAAAATATCCCTGCATAGCCTTTACCCCTCAAGGGAACCCTAAGGGGACCCTAAGGGTGGAATGCTTATCTTCCCTATACTCCAGGATTACCATGGCCAGTAATGAAGACTTTATACCCTTATTAGGGTATAAATGAAGCTTACCCCTTCATCAAACAGCCCCACTGATTCAAATTCTCCCACTTTCCTGAGGCCCAATGTAGGGAATTACCCCTACCTAGGTCCTCAGCCCTCGCCTCAATTACTTTTGCACGGTCTTTTCTTCTTTCCTTTTACTTTTTCTTCATCCCCTTGTTTTGCCCACTTATCCTAGTTATTAACTCATCCGTGCCATTTTTGCCACAATACTTTATCATAATGCTACCTCCTCCCTTAACTCCTTCCCTTCTAACAACCTTTACCTTATACTCTACCCCCATCAGCTCCCCTCTCTACCCTTTTCCCTACCATACTACCTGCTAGTACTGTTCAATCTATAACTTTACCCTAATCATTAACTCATTCCTAACCCTTTTCACTACTATAATTTACCATAGCGCTGCATGGCCTTTGATGTCACATAATAACCTTCAATGTTGATATGTCAGAAAATTTAAAATGAATAAATAAATAGCCCATCCTCTCTTATTACTATTCTACAACCTTATTGTCCATTTCTCCACAATACTACCTCTCTCAACACTACTCCCTCTTCCACATGCCCCCGTCCTTCTACTACCCCCATCTCTACAAAATTCTTAAATAATCTATTTAGCCCAGCCAAATGGGACCGATTTTTCGTGATCCCTCCCACAACTTCTCACACTTTCTGCTTTGACAACCTGTTTTCATTCCTCAAATGCATATACATCTTTCACTTGATCTAACCCCTATACATTACCTTACCCAACCTTAACCCATTTACTCGTCAATTACTTTGCCCAACTTTGACAACTAGTCACGAACTCAACCACCCTTCACTACCATTTACTATAGTGCTACATGACCTTAGATGTCTAGCACATTTATTTTGCTTTTAACCATTAACCATTAACCATTAACACTACTCCCTCTTCCACACGTCCACGTCCTTCTACTCCCCCCGCTACAAACATCCTAAATACCCTGGTTAACCCAGCCAAATGGGACCGATTTTTCGTGATTCCCCACAGCTCTTTACTTTGACAACACTCCTCTTCCAGCAATCTCTCCCAAAATCAAGTAGGCAAAATTTCTTTCGTAGCCGTCCCGGTCGTTCCCGTCTCATCACGGTTACATCCGAAACCCAAGCTAAAGCATCAGCTCTGACAGACCACTGGCAAACCCATTCCTTTCCAACCTCATCCCACCCTCAATAGTTGGTCAGATTGTGGAGAAGACTTACTCGCCTGCCTCATGGACTATAATGCAGTATCAGTACAATGCTACACTATTTCCCCTAGAGACCGCCATAATGTCCCCCGCCAATATTGCCAAAATTACTTTCCGTAGACATGGCCTCCCCTTTGATGTTTACATTGGCGAAGAATCCCTCCCTGTCCGACCATATCACCCCCCCCCCCTCCCCCGTCAGTGTCAGAATTGTTGGCAATTAGGTCATCCTGCAATGTCGTTCCACAGCCCAATGTCCTCTATGTGCTCAAACTGGTCATAACCGATCAAACTGCTTTGCACTCGTGCATATGTGCCAATTGTGGCGGCCTCCATAATGAATTTTATAGGGCTGCCCCACCTATAAGTTTGAGTGTGAGGTGCCAATTCTCAGATTCAGACTTGGCCTCACTCTGCTCGAAGCCAGGCAGGAAGCACTTCGACGAGTTTTTTTTCTCTTACACACTACTCTAATAATGTCGCTTGCTCTGCCCCTCCCCCTCCCTCCCAGGATGTCCCTGCACCCTCCCCTATCCCTATTCCATCTTACATTCCCACTTCTACCCCCTACCTCCCCCAGTTAAATTCCTTTGCCATTCTAAATCCATGTCTCTGCCGCTGTCCCAACACCTCCCCCAGTAGCAGGCAGTCTAAATGTTCCATCCCTTCTTCTGCCACACACACCTCTACCTATCTCTGTCTCTACTCCTCAGACACCTGTATCCTCTCCTCCTCCCCTCATAAGAAAACCTTCATTTCTCAAAGTTCTCCAAGCAACTCCATTACAGAAACTATTGAAGATAACTTTCTACTCATATCCCAAATCGACACAGCAAACCCTCATCCACCCTCCAATTTCACAACTCCCACTCCCTCCACGCTCAAAGTGACTGAAAGTATCCATCCTTCTCTTACTCACATTCCCCCTACACCCCTTCCTCCTACTCCCTCCCAACATGCCCCATCCCCTCCAGCTCCTACATTAACCCGCCATCCATCTCCACTATCCCTTCCACTCCCTTCCTCCCTTATGTCAAAACAATGCCCTTCCCCGGATCCTCCACCTCCTGATACTACACCACCTTCCCCCTCTCATTCCTTATCTCAGCCTCTAGCTCCTTCCCCTCCAAATTCTCCAACACGCATAACTATCACTCGTACAGTAACTTTATTATAGCTACATTGGAATATTCGCGGTTTCCTTTCTTACAGACCTGACCTTTGTCATATCCTTTCTTCTTATAACCCATCC
>NC_061851.1:32986758-32989258 GCF_019202785.1 Penaeus chinensis | reverse complement strand
AATGTCTGCTCATAGATGGCTCTGCTAGTGCTTAGCCACAAAGGAGTCAATTAGTAGACCTTGTGACCATACGTGATTTGAATTGGCGGGAAAAACGTGTTTTTTACTAGTGCTATGGATATCGATAGTGTTATTTTTATTATAAACATTATAATTATTATAATGTTTTTTAATATTAGTAACAGCAAAATAAGATAATGTAAAATATTTTGTAAATCAAAGAAAAGGGTGAACGGGCGAGACGGGCAGTACTCCTAACTGGCTCATTGGTGACTTAGTACAAGTATAGCCATCTATTTGTATAAACAATCAAACAAGTACTAACAGTGGGCAAAGCACGTGTCTACCCGTCGTATCCGTCGGCAAGGGGTTAATGCAGTGGCCATATCATGTCTCTAGGGAATAACAATAATCATAGCAATGAGTAACATTTTGTTATTTGTGTAATTGAATTTCCTTTTTTCACAATATTCAATTTTCTGTAATACAACCTTTGCCACTTGTCACAGCAGCCAGGAATAGGATCCAGAACATGGAAATAGCATTCTCTCTGGATGACCATCCATGAGTCATGGCTCATGGATGGTCATTCCACAATTGTTTACTGATGGAAGTAATCCTAAGTGCCCACTGAGTCTGATCAACCTCCAAGAGCTTTGTGCACTAATGATGAGTCATTCCCATTACCTCAGCCTTCAGCCAAATTCTCGTGACGACAAGTTCATGTCGTCTCAGCTATCAGCCGAATTTTCGTATGATGTCATCTGGATTGTTAATCTCAATTTCAATCTCAGTCTTGATTTGTGGTCACTAAGCTAATACATATGTAGTTGTTAGTTGGGGGTGGAGGGAAGAATGAGGGTGCAGTTGGTGGAGTTTGAGTAGGTGTTTGTTTTTTAAGTTGTTTGTTTCATCTGCTTGTGAACATTTTAAGTGCTTCTGTTCCTATGGTGTAGATGGTAGCCTTTTCCAACCATGCATGGTGAGCGGGAAGATTGAATGCTTATAACAGTTAGTATCTGTAAGGTAGACCTATGTTAGAACTTGCTGTGTGTATGTGTTGCCTGTAAGTATTCTTGTTTGTTAAGGTCAATAAGGTTATTTACAATCTGTATATAATAGCAAGTCTGTGTGCTTGTCTTTACGTCTCAAGCACTTCCAAGTATACCTTTCTATTCTATATGAGTTGTAATACAGATATATGTAATTATGAGTAATAAACATGGATGCCCTAGTGGTGATCTGTGGGAGTTTCTAAATATTTTGTTTGGAGTAGGGCCCCATACAGTACAACACTCCAGTGTTGGTTGTAGAAATATTATGTGATTAATGTCTGGTGTATAGTTTCTGGTTTCTCCTTAGGAACCCTAGTATCCTGTTAGCTTTGTGATGAAGTCAATGTGGGGTGTTTAAGTTGAGGCTGCATGTGAGGTGTGCTATAGGATGTTGTAGGTGTCAGTTGTAGGTGTCAAGAGTGTAAGTGTAATGTATTGGTGTATGTGCTTTAGTGAATCAGAGATCCTTGCATTTGTTAGGCCTGAATGTCATCTGTGTTCAAGGACCTCGGCGTCATAAACTGTGACAAGGTTGATCAGTTAGTCAAATTAATGCTTTCTCATGAAGAATCATGGTCCATTATCTCTTAATCAGATGATAAAATGTGTTATCACTGCCTTAAGATCAAAAGGGTTAGATATAGACCCAACAAAAAACTGAATAAAAATGGACATGGTACCATCTGGCATTTTGAAGTGTTACAGGGATGTGTGATATGAACAAACCCAGCCAGAAAGTTTATTATGTCCCATAGTCAGCACATTTCACTTACCAGTCTACGCATAGCTTATCAGTACACTGTGCAGTATGTAGAGGATGCAGTTTAGAGTCAAAATGTGCAAGGCACCAAAATTATATAATTTTACCTACTACTTACTTTATTGCATGAAAACTACATCCTATCAGTCAAAGAGCACTGTCCAAAGAATAGCACTTATTGATTAAATTAATTTTATTATAGCTACTGGTTTATGGTCTTTGATATGAAATCAGTAATATAAAAAAATTGTCAACTGCCCAGATTACATGTGAAAAGTGTAAGCTGGGAAGAGCCCTTGAACTAATAGACCTCTTCATATGGTAGAAAAACACACAATGTAAAACTAGATTTATTGAAAGTGAGACAACGGTTTTGTAATCCACCTCTTCATATATAGAAACACAGCTAGTTTGGATAGGGGCCATGGCATCTCTCCATGGCCCTTTGCAGTGCGTGTACACTGTTCTGTAAATATGTTGAATCAAATCAAATCAAACCACTCTTTCTTTATTCCTGTCTCTGTGTGTATCTTTTTCTGACTGTCTGTCTCTATCTGTCTGCCTGTCTGTCTGTCTGTCTGTCTGTCTGTCTCTGTTTGTCTGTCTGTTTGTCTTATTGTCTGTCTGTTTGTCTTATTGTCTGTCTCATTGCCTGTCTTATTGTCTGTCTGTCTGTCTGTCTAAC
>NC_061851.1:32969258-32981758 GCF_019202785.1 Penaeus chinensis | reverse complement strand
TGTGCATTGGCTTCTAATTCTATGTGATGAAAATTTGTTTTAGCTGTAGGAAAAAATGTATTTTCCATATTTTACTTTTAACCTGAAGCCACTGGGGATTGTAAGTACATTTCATACCCACTGTGAGTTTATCTTATTAATTATCTTTACACATAGATAGCCCCATCAGTAGTTTGTCACCAATGAGCCAGTTACCAGCACTATCTCACTTATATCTTTTTCCTTGATTTTGGAAATATCTTTTTATCTTATATTGCTGTTAGGAAAGTAAATAACATTATGAAAATTATCATGTCTGTGGTAATGATAATAGAATTGATATTGATGGTATTAGTTATAAAAAAAAAAAAAGATACAAAAAATAAAGTTCAAGGGAAGGTGGAATAGGGTGAGGTCACGAGGTCTGCTAATTGACTCCTTGGTGGCTAAGCACTTGCAGAGCCATTATTTGTAGGGACATTTCACAAAACAATACTCGTACTACAGTGAGCACTACGTTTTTCTGGTGGCATTGGATTAAGAAACATATTTTTCACTTTGGGGGTTTCCATGAAAATTAAGGTCTCTGATACACATGTATAATAAAAAAGAAAAAAACTTAAAAAATATAATGGGAAGATGTTATATATAAGATAATGTATTTTGCTGGGTATTTTCCCTTGTTTAGTTACCCAATGTTTTCCCACCAAAAAGGGAAATATTGATACATACACTGCATTATAGTTTAGGAAAATGTGTATATTTAACTTTATCTCTTCCACATTATTTTGACAATATAATGATATTATATGTATGTTTTCTGTATGAAGAACTACCAGAGCTTGCAAAATTTAGATATGTTTTACAAATACAGTTTCTTGCAGATGTTTCTTTTATGGAACTATTTTAGACCAAGTAAATCCATTGACTTTTTAAAGTAAACTTTGTATCTAACTCAAAGTTTTCCTCAGAAAAATAGGTATTAAAAGGTATTATTAATTTCTACTAATTTCAAATAAATGTTACCTTTTGACTGTTAAAAATGGAGAAAATCATACATATATAAAGTCTTTCTGCAACCACAAAGGGTTATCTATGCAGTGTGTATGTGCTTCTTGGTATATCTGGAAGTCTGGTCTGCTGATGTCCTGGCTTAGAATGTAATAAAGATTGACAGAATTTTGTCTTTTAGATTCATGCTTTTTAGTATGAGGATAAAGCTGCCATTGGATAATACCCGATGTGCTCAGCTTTTGGATTATAGTAATTGCATATGTTTTTTTCAGGTATCAGAATTGAAGAGAATAAACAAGATCTTCCAAGAGAACGAATTCTTTGCCCTAAACTCTTTGAAGATTCCGGTGAAACCCAACTCTGTTTTGGCGGAGATGCTTGACGAAGAGAACAGGCAGAGGCAGGAGAATGTTGCCAGTACTCGAGCTGCAGTCTTGGGCACAAGGAGTGTCAGCAGCTGCAGTGAGTGTGAGAGTGACTCTGAGATGCATGTAGGCTACATTAGCATCAACCGCATCTTGAAAGACACACGCACCAAGAAGGATGCCAAGAGGTTCCTGGACAATATGAAGCGAGACCTGGCCCAGATCCGCGAGAAGACCAGCACATACAAGGAGTCTCTAGATGAAGCTGCAGCCACACTCACCGACCTGCGGTTTCGGCCCCTAGAGCAGTCAGACAAGTGTGAGGGGGCTGACTGGGGCATCAGCTGGTGGAAGATGATGGTGGCAGTAGTTATCCTCCTGATTGGGATTCCTTTGCTCTTCTTCTGGTACTCGAGTCACAGTAGCTAGGGCCTTCCTGATGGACTGAGAAGGAGCAGGTGAGGGAGAGAGGACTTTGAAGAACTCAGGAGCACTGAGGAGCTTAGCAGAGTAAGCTACTCATCAAATATATGACAAACTTTCTTTTCTGGACTCTCCCTTTGCTTGCTCCTCCAGAATATGGATTTATCTCCAGTGTTTACCTTTTTGAGAACAAACAAGTTTATAATTTGTGCATCCATGAAACAAAGGGAAACGTTAGTGTGATCTTTGTCGTGTATTACATGGACTACAAATGGAACTAGCTAATTATTTCAGCAAATCTTATTCCACTTTGTGTTCGAGTTTGATTCAAGATGAATTGTATGTTTGGAGGAAGTGATAGCTACGTGTTTTTTTTTGTTTTTTTTTGTGCATTATTGGAGGTGCATTTATTCATTGCAGTTGTTATTGTTATGTCTCCCACAACATTTATTATGTACTGTAAATCTTTTCATGAACAGACTTCCAAAATACTTTTAAACTGAACCAGTGATATAAGTCCCTTAATTGACTATTGTATCAGATTATTCAATTTAATGTTGATGCCAAAGTGCAAATTGCTGCCAGATGAATTGAAATTGATGACTGCTTGTGTGAGTAGGAGAAATGAGATTATAGAAACCAAGTTGAATGTGATATTTTTCTGTAACTTTCTATATTATGAGAAAATATGACTCGGTGAGTTCTAGTTTTGATATTGTGAATTTTATTTACTAATTCCAGAACATCAGTGATGGTGAATATTGACCTGTTGATGCCAAGATACATACCCTGTCCACCTGTATGCATACCCTGTCCACTTTGATTTTTTTTTTTTTTTTTTTTTATGTAGATGCATCCACATGTATTTGGTCATGTAGGACGTCAGTTACTAAGCATACCTGATCTCACCCATTAACTGGAATCTTTTAATTTTGAAAAGAAAAAATTTATTTCTTTAACTACAAATATTGCTAGTAATGTTAAGTAATGATAATGTCGATAATAATAATAATAGCAACGTAAGCAACGATAATATTAGAAGTTAGAACATTTCCTGAAAATCCAACCAATGGGATAAACCAGTGGAGTCAGGTAGGTTTAGTGATTGACTCCTTGCAAACTCAGTGCTCATGAAGCCATTTATATGTAAACAAAATTGGCAAAACAAAACTACGGGGGACAGCTCATGTATTCAGCACCAATCGGTTAATGACAGGACTGTTTTATAGTGCTGTTGTTATTATATATAAATAGATTTTAAAATATTGTTATGATTATGCTTTTTCTAATAGTACTGTACGCCATGTCCAGTTAATACCGTTATTTTGATATTAATTTTATTATTTTGATTTACTTATTTTTTCATTATTAATGATTGTTATTTAAGAGCATTGTCTTTTGGCAGAAATATTAGAGAGAGCTTGTGTTGTTAATATTACTGTTATCACTATTATTATTAATATCATTATTATTATTATTATTATTATTATTATTATTATTATTATTATTATTATTATTATTATTATTATTATTATTATTTTCAATTTAATTATCATTGATCAATAATGTTGTTGGTGGTATTATGATGAACATCACCTTTTTTTCCTGTTTCATGGTGGAAAACATTAAGATAAGTCTTAGGATTGTCGTAGATGTCTGTTTACTTATTTATTTATTTATGTTAAGAGATGGTGCTCTGCATGTATACAAATATATTTTTTTTCTAATTATTTTTTTGAATTTTTTTTAGCATTACTCTTGCCTTCATTGTTGTCTTATTATCTGTTGATGTTACTGTTATTAGGGCTATGGACTATCACTATTAAAACATGGTAGGGGAAAATCCACTTGAAATCATCTTTTGTGTGGACGTTATTTCTTTTTTGGGTTTAGTTGGAAAATTTATTTTGAAAGTTATAATTTTAGATCCTCTATGGGTTTGCTTCTCAGCTCTTACAAGAAGAAGAAAAATTGAAATGCTTTTCTCTTAAAATTTAGGCCTCATTAAATATTACTCTTGATTGTGGATTTATCTTGATTTGTATGTGGCATATTGATCTTTGAACACACACACAATTTCTCATTCTTCTCTTTAATTATCTCGCTCTCGCTCTCGCTCTCGCTCTCTCTCTCTCTCTCTCTCTCTCTCTCTCTCTCTCTCTCTCTCTCTCTCTCTCTCTCTCTCTCTCTCTCTCTCTCTCTCTCTCTCTCTCTCTCTCTCTCTCTCTCTCTCTCTCTCTCTCTCTCTCTCTCTCACGCACACTCACACTCACACTCACACTCACACTCACACTCACACTCACACTCACACATACACATACACATACACATACACATACACATACACATACACATACACAAACACAAACACAAACACAAACACAAACACACACACACACACACACACACACACACACACACACACACACACACACACACACACACACACACACACACACACACACACACAAACACACACACACACACACACACACACACACACACACACACACACACACACACACACACACACACACACACACACACACACACACACACACACACACACAGAGGACATTTAGTGAGAATGTAGAGGCTTACATACAAAGAAAAGAAAGAAAGTTATATAGGGGAAACCACCTTTTCTCTTTCAAATAAGACACAGATCCCAATAGTTTCCATGGGGTTCTTGTGACAAATAACATTGACACTTTTTTCTTGTAAAACTATTAAAGTCTTTAAAGGCTGTTATAATACCTGTGATGTCTGGCTAAAGGTGCCAATAATGGGATAGCTTGTACATATTAGATGCATTATTGTATTATTGTAACTATATTGGTGAAAAAAATGTGCAATCATGCAAATGACATTAAAGAGCAGTGCAGTATGTCATTGTTGTCATGGGGGTAGACTACAGGGTCTTTTGACAATAATGGAAATAATTGTATTTTATTTTATTACATAAATAAGTTGAAATATTTTTGAAGATATACTTCTGAGTAAATGAAAGGGTTTGAATGTCAGCTTTGTTTTATTATTGTTATTATTTTTTTTTTTTTTTTTTTTTGTGGTAAGTATTACGAGCTTCCAGGAATCCTATCTCAAGCTGGATAAGGTTAATAATGTGCAAAAATAAGCTCAGTGAGAAGCTTGAAGTTTCACATGTAGTTTTTTTTATTGAGTTTGTGAAGGAAGAAACAAAAACTAAGATTTTAAAATTTGCTGCCTCTTATAAACAAAATGATGTAATAGTTACTGTAATTCAGTAAAGGTGGCTGAATATAAGAACAATATCCTAATGAATATTATGAAGATATAGTTTTATGAAGTTGATATTTTTCATATTGCATAAAACCTATTAAAGAGGTTTTGTGAAAAATAGCTTTGTAAAATGAAAAAATGAGTATTATTTCCTTATGTACATATACAGTCAAGGAGAACAAGTTATTGTTTATATATGATGAAATAACAAGTTGTATGTTGCTGGGTGTTTATTATAATGCATAATGATCCTACAAAAGGTTGTGTAATCATGTTGGATGCTAGAGTATACAGAAGTCTGCTGTCATTTTTCTGAAGTCTCCAAAATCAAGTTCTCAAGGTATATGAACAATTAAAATTATCTAGTTCATTTAGGTTTGTTAGCTGTGGTTGTCGGACAATTTTCATTTCATAAGGGATATACATGAACAGGTGCACTCGCTTGTACATATACACTCTGACCTCACTCACACATCAAGCTTACATAAACCCTTAAAAAAAAAATGTCTTGAGGTATGAGAAAAATTGCAAATAGGATAACTATATAATGAATAAAATTGCCAGAAGCTAATTATAGAATACTTGTAAGGTCTAAGTTTAGCTTCTTACCTACTAACCTGCTCACAGTGCAAAGAAGAGGAAGGTATATTACCCACAAAGAAAACAGTCTTCAGATTCTAGCATTATGGATGTTTATGCTCAGGAACAATCTTTCACAACAACTTCAAATATTTTTTTCAAGACTAATAAGGAAGACCATTTGCTTGGTTGTCAGATTTGAGTCTTGAGTTTATAATCAATTCTCTTTAGGTTATCTTTTAGAACATTTTATCCATGGAGTTTAAACTTATCTGTTGGTATTCATTTATGTCTTCCACCTCTTTATCCTTTTTGCTCCAGCCAATATAACCTAGGCCTTATATCCTTTTATGTTTTATTTATTTGAATCCTTATCAGATAGGAAAGTATTTGTGGGTTGTAATTATTTACAGGGAATGGCTGTTTAGTGCAGCATTTTTTGTAGTTTAGAGAGTTTTTTTTCTCCCTCCTTCCTTGACACAAAATGTGCAAGTCTTGTCATGTATATAGTGTGTAGAACCTATGAATGTAGAGATATTTTATTCATGTTTAGGGAAAAATAAAAACAAAACATATTTAATCCTTGGGTAGTGGTATTATAGAAAATACACTTTTGTGGAATTTTGTTACCTATTAAAGTTATAATTTGGTTTCTGTATATCAAATTCTTTGATTTCATTTAAGTAAAAAAAAAAAAAATTGATTATTAAGAATCTTGTTTTGCAAAGAGAAGAGAGAGATTAAAAAAAAAAAAAAAAAAAAAAATGTAGATGGAACTATGAGACATTTGTTAAAGGACTTATAGCTGGGATTCTTTTAGTTAAGCTGTCATGTAATTTCAGATACGGGACCAAATAGATACCTGCTGAGACTTGCACTTCATTAATAAATCATTTTGTCTTTAGCAACCCATCTTTTATCTCCATGCATCTATCTATCTATATCACTGTTAATTATTCTTCTGAGTGCGTGAGTGAGTGAGTGAGTGAGTGAGTGAGTGAGTGAGTGAGTGAGTGAGTGAGAGAGAGTGAGTGAGTGAGTGAGTGAGTGAGTGAGTGAGTGAGTGAGTGAGTGAGTGAGTGAGTGAGTGAGTGAGTGAGTGAGTGAGTGAGTGAGTGAGTGAGTGAGTGAGTGAGTGAGTGAGTGAGTGAGTGAGTGAGTGAGTGAGTGAGTGCGTGCGTGCGTGCGTGCGTGCGTGCGTGCGTGCGTGAGTGCTGATAATTGCTTATATTTAACCCTTCCTTTTCAACTAAGGAGAACCAAGTGCCTTGTAATGTATTGTAAATGCAGGATTTTTATGGGTTTGGTGTTGGAGTGAACTTTTAAGTATTTCTACTGTAAAATGTAGTCAGTAGACATGAGTAAATTGTGTAATATTAAGGAAAGTATATATTTTGTAAATAAATGTAAGTTCTTGAATGGTTTTCTATTATTTACCTAAATTAACCCATTCACCATGGATATATGTAATGTCCCCTTAGGTTTTTTGAGAATTTTGTTACATACAGATGGCTTCACATGTGCTCAGCCAGCAATGAGTCTAGTGCCTAGTGACTGATACTGATTTCCCCATTCATTGAATTGGAGGGAAAATGTGTTTTTCTTCCAATACTATTGATATCAATACTGTTATTATTCTTAGTTATTATGATTATTAAATTGTTCTTAAAATATTGGTAACATTACATACAATGAAATAATACTAAAGACATTTTCCAAAAATCAAGGAAAAGGGTAAACAGATGAGATAGGAAGAACTAATGACTTGGTGACTATGCACTTGAAGAGCCATCTATGTTAAGACAATAAATTAACTTATATATCAGTAGGCAGGCAGGCATTCTTGCCATCTGAGCCGATTGGTTAAGATATTTTTTATCATATTGTTTTCTTTGAAGGACTATTTTCTAGTTAATTTACACAAACATTATGTCTGATGTAAGAGTAAGTAAAGACAGCAGTTAAAGATTATGTTTTCCATGTCCTGTAAGTGCTGTTTATGAAAGCTATCCACACACATCATAAGAGCACTTTTATATGTAGGACATCTATAGCCACCAACTGCCAGCACATTTCTCTCACTATATGGGACTCAAAGCAAGAGAAAATATGTACAAAAATATTTGAAAAGGAAAACGCACATCTCATCTCAGTTTATTTATACTGACTCTTCAGTATTACATTTTCAACCTTCCATATTGTCATCTTTCTCCCCTTCCTTATCACCATCGTTATCGTTATCGTTATCGTCATCGTCATCCTCGTCTCCCTCCTCATCTACCTCCTCTGCCTCATCATCCATGGTCTCATCTTCTGTTGGTGCAGCAGAGGAAGGCTCTGGCTCAAGTCTGCTCATTAAATTATCCTCGAGGTCTTTTCTCTTGTACTTCCGCAGCTTGAGGTTTGATAGGAACCTCAGTTCTCCTGTCCAAGACTTGAAAGTTTGCAAGTTCTTTGGGCAGAAGAAGTCAACTATTTCTGGTGGGTGGAGAGAGACAGGTGAGCACAGGGACTGGGTTTGTGATTTAGTTGTCCTTACTTTTACAACACCTCTTAGCTGCCTACTGTCTCTCTCTAGCACTTGCTCTCGTTTGCTCTCTCTCTAGCACTTGCACTCACTCACTCACTCACTCACTCACTCACTCTCTCTCTCTCTCTCTCTCTCTCTCTCTCACTCACTCACTCACTCACTCACTCACGCACTCACTCACTCACTCACTCACTCACTCACTCACTCACTCACTCACTCACTCACTCACTCACTCACTCACTCACTCACTCACTCACTCACTCACTCACTCACTCACTCACTCACTCACTCACTCACTCACTCACTCACTCTCTCACTCACTCACTCACTCACTCACTCACTCACTCTCACTCTCTCACTCACTCACTCACTCTCTTCATATATATATATATATATATATATATATATATATATATATATATAAATAAATATAATCTTGCCCTTTTCTCTCTTTCGCTCTGTCTGTCTGTGTTTCTCTCTGTCTCTCTCTGTCTCGCTCTGTCTGTCTGTGTCTCTCTCTCTCTCGCTCTGTCTGTCTGTGTCTCTCTCTTTCACTCTGTCTGTCTGTGTGCCCCTCTCCCTAGCTCTTTCTGTTTGTTTGTCTGTCCTTGTATAGCTATCTTGCCTACCTGCCTTTGACTACCTGTTTATCTCCCTCCTTCCCCTACTACTTATACTTCCATATAGCACATGTTACAAAACTAAAATAAAATAGATCCCTTCTTAGCTTATTTCTAGGACCAAAATTCTTACCAAAGCCATTGTCTCTGAAAAGAGCTGTCTCTTGCTCGTGCACAATCTTTATCGTGGACTCGCGGCTGGCATGCTGGTTTTTGTTTCTTTTCCCAATATTCTGCTTTAAGTTGATTTGTTCAAGTTCTTCCATGTTGCGGTCAATGTATCTGGAATTATGGATTGGTAATTGTTATTGTGTCCTAGGCAGACCATATGAAGATTGATATAGATAGACATTAAAAGACATACAGACAAACAGGTGGATAGATATAGACAGAATGACAGATAAACACTTATCAACTTATATACATACATAAATACATGTATGCATATATACATGTATGTATTATATACCCAAATTACGAAGTACGCTTCCCTATGTTAAAAATTGGGAAGAAATAATACTTAAATATGTACTTTTGAAAGGAAATAAACTATTCATGAAGTTTCTCATCTTGCTAAAGTCAAAATCTAAAATTATAGAATGATGCCCATTTCTTACTTTTGGGGGGCAGGGGGCAAATGGAAACTGAATAGACGCATAAGAGATTAAATACAAACCTCAATAGCCAGCAAACTTTTTTATAAGCTACAAGAGAAAAATGCTTGGGTTCTGAGCAGAATGTCTCAATTTCGAAATAGTCAATCTTTAAAATTAATAAAATCTTTAGGCTTCTGACCTCCAAAATTAATATACAGATGAGCTGGTTCTGATTATAAACCTATAACACAAACTGTGAAGAAAATGATAGTGAACCAAACAGATAATCAGCCTCTTAGTTATTGATGAGGACTGTGACCTCTACGCAGATATGAAATAAAGTGACTATTGTCAAAGAACTATAATAATGTGAAAAAAGTAAGCTGCAAGATGATGCAGTAGGGTGGTCAGGCCATTTCTGCTCCAACTTCACCTGTAGCAGGACCTTGCTATTGCTAAGCAAGCGCTTTATCACTGAGCTATGCCCACTCTGTGCACAATCCCTATATTTATCTAAACAAGTCAATTAAAAATTAGCCTTTATTTCATCTTTTGACCTGAAGAGAGAAGGTAAGATGACGGAAAATTTTCCAATTATGTTTTTTATTTTTTGGTGTATGGTGTTTTTTTATCCTTCATTGTATGCTAAAAGTATATTTAAACATTACCATCTTTTATGTGCTATGAAGGAAAAAAAAAATAGCATGTAGAGGGAAGGTTAGTGGATAAAATATTACAATGCTGTTTCATATATGCAGAACAAAATTTCATAGAGCAAATCCTAGTACTAAAGATTAAAAAAAAAAAAAAAAAAAAAAAATCTACATTGTTCTTTTGTAGGTGTTACATATTATTCAAACAACAATAAGTTTAGTAAGGGAGTGTGTGAATGTGAGTGAGTGAGTGAGTGAGTGAGTGAGTGAGTGAGAGAGAGAGAGAGAGAGAGAGAGAGAGAGAGAGAGAGAGAGAGAGAGAGAGAGAGTGAGTGAGTGAGTGAGTGAGTGAGTGAGTGAGTGAGTGAGTGAGTGTGAGTGAGTGAGTGAGTGAGTGAGTGAGTGAGTGAGTGAGTGAGTGAGTGAGTGTGAGTGTGTGAGTGTGTGAGTGTGTGTGTGTGTGTGTGTGTGTGTGTGTGTGTGTGTGTGTGTGTGTGTGTGTGTGTGTGTGTGTGTGTGTGTGTGTGTGTGTGTGTGTGTGCGCGCATGCACGCGTGCGTGCGTGCGTGCGTGCGTGCGTGCGTGCGTGCGTGCGCGCGTGCGTGTTGGGGGGAGGGGGGGATTAAGTACTATTTTTTCGGAAAGAAATTACAAAAAAATGTTCATAATAAATATTAGTTCTTACGCCTATAACATTGCTACATTACTCCTCTTACTTCTGTATCATATTCAAAACATCCTTTGAAGTGAACACCTCCAAACTTGGATCCATTTCTTTCTTGAACCACAGCAATTTGTCGCCCAGAACTTGCAGCTTCAAGTTATTTTCACCTCTTCTCTTCTTCATTTTTATTTCTCTGTAGATGCATAAAACAATAAGAAAAGGAGTGAGAAAGAATGGGAGGAAAGTATCAAATAATATTGGGACTTTCCACATCTATGTTGTCTTTTGACGATATTAATGTCATATTGATGAAATCCTGTGAATATATAATGTTTCCAGAATTAACCCATGCAAACAATTTTTTTTTAATGAGCAGCATACTATCATAACAAAGGTACTTCTAGAACAATGTTACTTCAACAATAATAATGATAGAGTGTAATAGCACACCAAAGTGCACTCAAACCTCTTGGATATTGTGTTCTGCTATTGTGAAATACTGCTATCATGCATACTTGAAAAGAATTAAAACCCTATGCTAACATACACTAAATTCAAGTTACATGTCCTGGGCACTTGGCATTATGACAGTTTTGACTGGTTACATTATCAGCTGTTGTCAGTCTGAGATGAGTCAATTTGCCCAATCTTAATACTGAATAAGCAGTACAGGTTCTTGACAAGATGAGTATGTATGCTCCTGACCAGCATAGGATGGGAGTTTTGCATGCCAGCCAGCCTTCTGGTGAATGTCAACTTGTCATGCCTTTGTTTATCCTAAAAGTAACTGTGATGTCTTTTATTTTCTCAATAAATTCAGTAATTATTTTGTTTAAGTTCAATATAAAGTCACCATCTACTCGGTTACTTTATCTTCATGATACATTTTGCATTTATTTTGTGGTTTTATGCTTTCCATTTCATACCTGTAATATTGCTTAGAATATTTATTGCTGGGGCAGTAGTATCAACATATATGGGTAAACTGTCTACCTGAGAATAATATAGAATTCTTCCCATTAAGTCTGAAGTTCCACAATCACTAACTTTTACCATCATGTGCAGATTTGTAACTGATTAGGTGTGATAGCAGAGGGTATGTGTATATAGAAGAATAGCATAATGGGCCCCAAATCCAACAATCAAATGCATGAAACCAATAAGATGGCCAGAAAATGAACAGAACTGCTGTCTCACATGGGAGACACTTGTGTTCTCACCTTATACTCTGTGTGGGTCACCTGACACACATCCCAGGCAGTGGTTAATTGCTGCAATAACTACCACGCACAAATTAATTTTTTTTTTCACACAGAGGTAACTGTCGAAGTGAGAGAAAAAAATGAGGATAAGCAGAAGATAAAGAAAAAAATGCTTTCTCACCTGCTGACCATCTTATTTAACTTCTTGGCCTTCCTGCTGTTGGGATGGATGACCTTCTGGTTCTCCTTCAAGACGTTGATTTTGTGCTTCCCCTGTGCAAAGACAAAAGGTTAACTTTAAGGCAGAAGCAGAGGAGAAGGAGGAGGAGATGAAGGAGGAGGAGGAGATGAAGGAGGAGGAGGAGATGAAGGAGGAAGAGAAAGAGGAGGAGGAGAAAGAGGAGGGGGAGAAAAAGAAGAAGAAAAAGAATATGGAAAAATAAATTGTTAATAGTGTGAAAGTGTAGAAGCTTGTACTTGTAGTTTATTTAAGGTGAAAATTTACTAGACATATCTGCAATCTAGAGACCTAACCTAACATAGGAAGAGGTTACAATTCTAGTTTCAGGAAGCCATACAATACAGGTCAAAAATACATGGAATCTAAAGCTATT
>NC_061851.1:32949258-32951758 GCF_019202785.1 Penaeus chinensis | reverse complement strand
TCCTAGTGATTAATTACTTTACTTTCATAGTTTTTGAGAATTTCAGTCTTAGTATTTGTTGTAACATCGTAAATTTTGTGGTAATTTAGGGAAATGAATGGATTATTGGGAGAAACAAAATTGTGTTGGTTAACTAGATGATAGTAACAAATGCTTACTTAAATAATAATAATAGTAATGTTAACAATATCATTAAATGATAATAACAACAACTACAACAATAAAACAACAATAATAATAGTTAAGATATTGATAATGATAATGATAATAATGATAATGCTGATAATAATGTTGATAATGATAATGATAACAGTAAAAAAATAATAAAATAAAAATGATAATAATAATAGTAATGCTGATAATGATGACGGTGATGGTGATAATGTAATGATATTAATAATGCTAATGCTGATGATGATAATAGTAATGATGATAATAATGATAATATTGACAATGATACTGATAATGATAACGACTGCGACAGCGATAACGATATCGATAATGATAATGATAATGATAATGATAATGAATATCATATAGATAATGATAATGGCAAAAAACAACAATAGCAGTGATTATAACCATAATAATGATAAAGACAACAACAAAAATAATAATAATAAAACAAAACAAAAAAACAAAACAAGAAACTGATGATGGTCGGAAAAGAGCCTGGCGCCTTCCTCTCACCTCGGACAGCTCGCTCCTCTCGTCCGAGCAGGAGCGGGAGGAGGCAGACACACGCCGGGGCCACAGGTTACTCACGCCCAGGCTGTTAGGCGTTTTCATGAGGCGCGGGCGGGATGTGCGCTGGCAGGAGGCACTCTGGGCGAGGGCGGCGGCGGCGGAATAGTCCATGCTGCAGATGCTGTCCTGGCGGTCTCTGAATTGTTCCTCCGGCTGCTGAAGGAGGGAGAAAGGGGCGTCATGGGCGGGCGTCTACAAGCGTGAGGGATGTGTACTGGTTGTCGACTCTGTTGGTATTGTTATTAGTCTTGTATCTCAGTGTTACCATTCGTAAGTGTTTTGCTTATCATATAAGGTCAAAGTATACAGTGGTAACGATGTTCTTATTCGAGGCAAGGGTAGTGTGTAAATTGGAGACCTCTGCTTCGATACAATAACTTCCAACGTTCTAAAAGCTAAGGATTATGAAACTGAAAATAAATACTATAACTAAATTGAAAGTTGTGTCAGCTGTTCAGATATATCCGTGTCACAGTTGACATTTGAAATTCAGTATTGCACTTTTGCTTTGTCGAACTCATCAACAATCGGCAGTTATTGAATTTTTATATCAACGTATGCGAGCATGATTTGAGGAAGTTTTGAATTTAAAAGACCATAACCATAGGAAACACATATCAACATAATGATAAAATAATTTAGAAGTTAAATGGCTCGTTTGCAACCCAAAAGGGGCTCGTTTGCAACCAAAAGGAATGTTGATTAAAATATCCCATGGATTTTTATTCCATCGGTAAGGCTCATGTGATTATATGTACGTATAATCTGTAAGAAAGCGATCATTTTAGGGAATTCAGTGATAATTTATCGTTGATTGCTGATTTTGAGGCAACCAGGGAGATACCATTACTGTGGCCTTGAACCGATCTCCATATAGAGAAGGGTAATTGGCCATCATGATAGTTAATCAAACCTATTATTTACTTGAACAAAGATCCTGCATTAAGATTCAAATTAAAGGATTGGGAGAGAGAGTACTTATGTATTTTGCCGTAATGAGGTATGTGATTGGGGTCGTTAGACTATAATGAATAATGTCATTATGCATACTGGGACGCGAAGCTAGTTATCCAATAAGAATTGAAAAAAAAATATTACTTCCCATACGAATTTGCTTAAGAGAGAGCGAGAGAGAGAAGAGAGAGAGAGAGAGAGGAGAGAGAGAGAGAGAGAGAGAGAGAGAGAGAGAGAGAGAGAGAGAGAGAGAGAGAGAGAGAGAGAGAGAGAGAGAGAGAGAGAGAAAGACAATTAAAGAGAAAAGACGGAGACAGAGACAGAGACAGAGCGAGAGTGAGCGAAAAGTGTAGATTTCATTAATACAAGTTCTGAATTTAATTTATGAACTCTTCTTTTACCGTTTTATCATAGGGGTCATATATGTCGTAGTATAAGAAACCTGAGTGGTTGATGGTACACTTACTTTAAGGCATAAGCAATTACTCACGTTTATTGTTTATGAGCAAAGCAAGGGCACAGGAACGAATTTAAAGTCGTGTTACCAAAGGATATTGGGAAAACCGTAATCAGCTTTATATAATAAAGTTTTAAAAATGCTTAATGATAGTAGAGGAAAGGGGAGGGAGGGAGGCAAGACAATACACTATTTCAACAGATATGACTATAAAGAATTTCCAGCACTGAAGTAAGTTTCTATCGAAGAGACAAAGGCAACTGAGACCAAAGTTGAAGGTACAACAAACAAGGTTGCAAGTTCTTCGGTGACATGAGTCGTATGTGAACAATATGTGAGAGA
>NC_061851.1:32944258-32946758 GCF_019202785.1 Penaeus chinensis | reverse complement strand
TGTATATATATTTCTACACACACATATATATATGTATATATATGTATATAATATATATATATATATATATATATATATATATATATATATATATATATATATTTTAATATCAACAACACACACACACAATATTAATATATTTATATATTAATACTATATATATTTTTTAATTTATATATTATTATAAAAATATATATATAAAAATTATATTATATTATAATAATAACACACAAACACCCCAACCAACAAAACCCCACCCCCCCCCCACCAAACCCCCACACACCCCAAACCCCCCCCCCCCCCCCCCCCCCAATTTTTTTTCTTTTTTTTTTTTTTTTTTTTTTTCTTTTTTTTTTTTTTTCCCCCCCAAAATTATTTTAATTTAAAAAAATAATTTTTTTTATTTTTTATTATATATATATATACACACAACATATATACACATATGTATATATATATGTTTAATATTTTACTATATAAAACAAAATATGTATATATACTTATATATATAATATTCACATATATATATGTGTGTATGTGTATGTATATGTATATGTATATCTACTGAGAGAGAGAGAGACTATTGTATGTTTGTATATATGCAGACATAGAATCACTCATTTCAACTTATCTACTCAAACTACTCTTATATATAACTTTTTATTTATTTCTTACATTATCCCTTTGTAACGCAACGTCTGAGCTATTACACAGAAAAAAGGGAAAAAAGAAAAAAGGGAAAATATGAAGAAAACAAAATAAAGAAAAGAATAGAAAAAAATACAACAGAGGACTTCAAAGAGCTAGTTCGTAATGAAACAAACAAAAAACAACAATGACAAAATTAGAAAAAAATAAGGCTGAATCAGAGAGGAATTTGCTTTTTATCGGCTAATTTCAGATACATGCGCTGACCTAAAAACCTCTTAAACAAAAATGTTAGTCGGTCATAAACTTTGTTGTTTGAGAAAGGAAAACAGAAAAATGAAACGCACGAAAATTGAAACAGTTTTGGAAATATATATAGATTTGTTTTTTTACTATAGGCACACACACACACACACACACACACACACACACACACACACACACACACACACACACACACACACACACAGAGGGCGAGATCATGTGTAGCAAAGCTCTGTTTATTCCGACATTTTCTGCGATATTGCAAGCGAGAGACGGGAGAGTGGACTGTTTATATTTAGAATTCTATTATTCATAAGGCGTCACTCAGTGGGGTAATGTAATACACTCCTAACGGATGAAAGACGTTTTACTTGAAAGACAAACGAGTAATTAAAGTGAGTTATTATGCATGGAGACGAGTAACTAGCGGAGTCTTAACAATCATTATACTTATTTTCATACTTAACTTGGGGTGGAATATAGTCTCTGAATTTGTTCGCGGACAAAACAGAAGTACTATGAAAAGTAATAAACGCAAAAATACCCCCAGACGGACATCGAAATCCATGTTGACCAGGAATATAGAATTCAACACCGATAAATACTACATGGTCATGTTCAGGGAGAGTGAAAATTGACCTCTATACTGATACACGTTACGACACACGAAAGGAAAGAGGTAAGGAAAGTAATATGACTTTCAAAAAAAAATATAGACAAAGTAGAAAGCATTGAAAGAGCAGAAGGAGGAGGAACACCCAATGCCAAGGGGTATGAGTTACGAAGAAGGACTATAGAAAATTGGACCTACATTTCTAGAAGAGGAAAAAGGGGGAGGGGGAGGGGGGACGTTATAGCATGCTGTTTGAATATGTCACAAAAACAATGAAGTTTAGACTAGGGAGATTCGTAATCTTTTAAGGTGACGGTATAAAGTCTAAAATAGAAAGAATCAATGAGAATGTCAAATAATCTAATTTTCCAAACAGAACTACTAATAAAGGTGTGTGTGCCAAACATTTCCACTGCTTTCCCCTTTTTTTTATAAATTGAATACATCAGACGTTTTTATTTTTTTTTTGATAAATTGAATACGTCAGACGGGACCCTTTTGAGCTTAGTCTTCTCTCGTGTAATAAGTAAAGTGACGTTCAGCCTCAATCTACGAACTGCGGCAAGGGTCGCTGCCATCTCGTGTGATAGGAATAGCTGGGGTCCTAGGCAGTCGCGGCTCGAGAGAAGCTTCAGCTCCACACACATACGCCCGCGCGCACAAATAAATGCACATGGACATACTCATTTTACTTTCTATCTGCAATTATAAAAAAAAATATACAAGTTCTTTAAAAGACAAATAGAATCCAGAAACTGGCTATTGGTTGCATGTAATATAAGGATAGACAGAAACAGAATATACCAACATAATTTCATAGATATACATTTAAATTTGAACGAATATGAATAGAAATGACTATCTTATATGAATCTGTCTCGGTTCTCAACTTAAAAAGAAAGAAAAAAGAAGACTCACTTTAATCAGTCACATTTACTTATATGTAATATCATCATAATCATTTTGTCTATACGA
>NC_061851.1:32921758-32924258 GCF_019202785.1 Penaeus chinensis | reverse complement strand
ATCACATATCAGCAACAATCTTTACATTCATGTAATAGGGGAATTCTATATTGTAAATCAAATCCTTAGTCAACATTTTTATTATTATGACCCATAATATATATGCGCATATTCTGATCAGGTTAAATTAATGAAACAATACAAATTTATTTTTAGTTATAAATGTTTAGAAGCCATTATTAGCTGTTCCGGCAATGATATCCTCACTGCATTACTAAGGATGTTGCAGTACTCTTCATTGCAACATTGACAAGGAGGGCATTATAGCAACGGCATCATGTTGTCCGGCATTACCACATAGAACAGCCAGTCTGAATATTGGAGTATGTTCAATGCCGCTGGTGAGACATCAGCAGGCAAAGGCACTGGCTCGTAAGTCTGATTCGTTGCATACAATGTCCACCAGCATCAGGGAGGCTTCACTGCGGGGCAACCGGGCGCTGGCGAGGCACTCCTGAGAGCGGGTGAAGATGTGTACTGGAAATATTCTACTGAAATCATTCGGCTGTTTTGAGTTTGGGTTGTTATGAATCCAGTCCATGACAACATTAAGTCTTAAGGTTCATATGAAGGAAGTAACTGCACTGGTACATCATTCATGTTTGCAGGGATTATATCAAGCTTGCGTTCAGATTTGTGAATCCTCTACACAATATCTCGATTCCATACACCTGAGATAGTGAGCCGCTGCTTGTTAATGCATGGGTAAGTAAGAGCTGGTTCACACGTCCCTATTGCTCGAATGTCCAGTATTCATAAGACCCGATATTGTGCTTTGCATGTTCGCTATTGTTGGCCATAGAAAGAGACTAACTGTATATATCTATCCTACCATATACTTTTTCTTTCATCTGTGTCTCATTCACACCAAGCTTGACCACTTGTTGAATGATAATGTCACCTTCTTCATACATTGTTCATAGGTCATCTTTCTACAAGACTTTACCGTGTAGGACTGAGTACTTGGATATCATCTCAAAATTGTTGTTTTGAGAGGGCTCGGAAGCGCGGTCCATAGGTACCAAAGGACGTTATCATTCCATAAGACTGTTTTCTCTAATACATTTTATATCTCCTTTTGATATCGAATGACTTTACTGTTTCTTAAGAGCCCCTGAATAGAGACAAAGGCAATCCTCTAAGGGACGGTACCTGCTGTGTGTCAATGAATCACACAGAGGATCGCGCGTCCATCTTTAACTGTAGGGGAGCGTTAATAGCACTGACTCAGCTTCAACTTAAAACTTTTCGTCTAAGTGTTGAATTTGCTTTGGCTTTTTATTTAAAATTGATGCTGACGCGCACAAACAAACACACACACACACACACACACACACACACACATACAGATAATTAAACAGACAATGAAATAGATAAAGAGACAGACAGACATAGAGCCAATAAGAGAGAGAGAGAGAGAGGGAAAGAGAGTGTGAGAGAGAGAGAGAGAGAGAGAGAGAGAGAAAGAGAAAGAGAAAGAGAAAGAGAAAGAGTAAGAGAAAGATAAAGAGAAAGATAAAGATAAAGATAAAGATAAAGAGAAAGAGAAAGAGAAAGAGAAAGAGAAAGAGAAAGAGAAAAAGAAAGAGAAAGAGAAAGAGAAAGAGAAAGATAAACAGAGAGAAAGAAACCAGACAGAGACAGAGAAAGAGAAAAAGAGAGAGACAGAGATAGAAAGAGAAAGAGAGAACCCAAACGAAGGAAAAAGAAAGAAAAGAAAAAATCAAGCCCCCCCCCACCCCACCACATTGTATCAACACCGACGCTGCAATATCGGCAATACATCTTTTCCCAATCAACATCAGCGAGAAACCAGCCCGCGACATATCAAAGTGACGATGCATTAAAAACCTGTACACGGAAACAGAGAGAGGAACAATGACCCCTTTCTCTCGCTCTTAAAAAAAGGATATTGATGCTTTCAGTTTTCGAATTGGACTTTGATTTCAGATATTGTTCATTGTACAGGATGTGATAATACAACCATATATCATAATGACAGAGATATGAATATGTAGCTGTCAAGAAATAAATTAAACTATATATTTATCTAACTTTCTTCCTATCGACTTATGCATCTGTCTATCTATCTCTCTATCTCTCTATCTGCTTATCTATCTATGTCTTTACCTACCTACCTACCGACCTAGTTATCCATTTATCTACCTATCTGTCTATCTATTTATCTCTCAATCTCTCTCTCTATCTATTTGTATATCTATCTATCTATCTATCTATCTATATATTGTATATGTACATACAATAATAATAATAATAATTTTAATAATAATAATAATAATAATGATAGTAATAATAACAATAATAATGATAGTAATAATAATAATGTTAATAATAATAATAATAATAATAATAATAATAATAATAATAATGATAATGATAATAACAACAATAGTGATAATAACAACAGCAACGATAATAAAAATAATAATGATAACATTTATAATGATTATGATGATGATGAGGATGACAATAATAAAAA
>NC_061851.1:32864258-32869258 GCF_019202785.1 Penaeus chinensis | reverse complement strand
AGAGAGAGAGAGAGAGAGAGAGAGAGAGAGAGAGAGAGAGAGAGAGAGGAGAGAGAGAGAGAGAGAGAGAGAGAGAGAGAGAGAGAGAGAGAGAGAGAGAGAGAGTGAGAGAGAGAGAGAGAGAGAGAGAGAGAGAGAGAGAGAGAGAGAGAGAGAGAGAAGAGAGAGAGAGAGAGAGAGAGAGAGAGAGAGAGAGAGAGAGAGAGAAAGAGAGAGAGAGAGAAAGAGAGAGAGAGAGAGAGAGAGAGAGAGAGAGAAAGAGAGAGAGAGAGAGAGAGAGAGAGAGAGAGAGAGAGAGAGAGAGAGAAAGAGAGAGAGAGAGAGAGAGAGAGAGAGAGAGAGAGAGAGAGAGAGAGAGAGAGAGAGAGAGAGAGAGAGAGAGAGAGAGAGAGTAAATAATGACTGTTGGCACATCCATTAGGAGGGCCAAATGTTGCCGTCTGAGCAGAATAATTAAATTTGCACGTGGAGTTTAAGAAGATTGTGTGAGAGACACGTCAAAAATCAAGGAAGTGTAACTAATTCACGAAGGACTTACCCACCAGGCGTCCTTCAATTCCATATTTATACGTGTTTGCATGGGGTCTTATATATACACATTGCCTTTGGTTCTTGAATATGCTTTTCTTTGTGTATTTATTTTTGGTCCTAGCTAAGGTCGAACCATAATGACCTACGCATCAACATATAGAAAAGAAAAAAACATATTTGTATATGTGGTGGTTTGTGAGTATGTTTCTATGTGTATCCATTTGTACACGTTTATTCACACTCAAGTTCTGCACTTCAGATTATACAAACAAACACAAAATCAGAGTTCGACTAAATCCAACAAAATCCTTGCTCTATCACATCTAGATCTAAAGAGACACTCTTCATTCAAACGAGGAGAAATATACGCGGTTTTAGACCCCCTGGATCATCGCCTAAGCATCAACTACCCCTCCTTATGCTGTGAATGGCGTAGTAGTTGTGAATAGTAAGTGGATCCTTGAGCTGGTTGGCAAGGAGGGACCTAGGGTGTCTTTTTGACGAAGGAAATGGCATTAGAGTATAAGAGTAGAGGTTATTTCAAGGACGCACTGAAATAGCTGGAGTTGTAGATTTGGTTGTTTTGGTATTTGTGTTTGTATGTGTGTTTGTGTAGGTTTATTTGTTATCGTTCTCGAGATTTCTTCCCCTCTCTCTCACACTCCTTTTTTTCATGCATTTTCCATTATCATTTTCCAAATCTCCCTTTTGCTTCCCTTCTCTTCTTGCCCACTTTTCCTCCATCTTCTTTCATCCTTCCCCCCCCCTCTTCCTCCTCTCTACCTAAATCCCCCTCCTCTTTGTATCTCTCCCGTTCTTTTTGTTGCAAGCGTGTGTAGTTCTTTGCAGAGACATTTTGAGGAAAGAGAACACACAGTCAGATCGAAAACACGGGTTTCTTTTCCGGAAAACCACACAGAAAACAAAGCTGCTTTTGTTTGCGTGACTCTCTCTAAATATGAAAAGTTGGATATGCACAAGCAGAATGTATTTATAGAGATTTCATTACATGTGTTACACTGTTTATGTTTCATTATCTCCCTCCTCTTTCCCTTCTCAACTTCTCTTCACTCATCTTTATTCATTCCCCCTTCGCCCTTTTTAAATCAATCCCTATTTTTTATCCATCTATATTTCCTCTTCATCCTCCCTCCATCTTAGTCCTATTTATTATGCCCTTTCCTTACGTTTCATCCCGTTCTTATTCTTCTCTTCCATCTCTCCTATCATTCATCCCGCCGATTTTTCTTCCTTCTTTTACTTCCCTTCCTCTTTCTTCTTCCTCCCTCCTCGTCCCATGACTCCATTCCCCTTGTCCTCTTCCCCTCTTCTCCTCCTCTCCTCGTTTTCCTCCTCCTATCTCCCTCTTTTGGGGAAACCTTCTTCCCTTCTCTTTCTCACCCCTTTACCCTCCTTTCCTCATCTCCCTTCCTCCTTCCACGGTTCTCTTCCTTCTTACTCCTTCTCTTCCCTCCTTCTTTCCTCTTTCACCACTCTTTTAATTTCTACCTCCCTACCCCCTACCCCACACCAAAGGATAGAAAGAGAGATCAAGAAGAAAGAAAGAAAGAAAAAAAAAATCGCATCCAGAGAACGAAAGAAAACGCACAGACCCAAAGAGCGAAACGAAAGACAAAAAAAAAAAAAAAAAAATAAGATAAACAAAAGTAAAAAAAAAAAAAAAAAAAAAAAAGAAAACAAAAGAAAAATCACACATTAAAGATAAGAAATAAAACGGGGAGAAAAATAAAAATGAAAATAAATCTGCTCGAGAGCGAAAGAACCCGATTCTGTGAAGAGATGGGGGGGGGGGGGGGAGGCTTTAGGCTCTGAGAGATTACGTGATTTGTGGCCACAGGGGGCGGAAAGGGGAGGGGGGGGGGGAGAGGGGTGGTGGGGGAGAGGGTAGAGTATGGTGGTGGAGGAGGGGGGGTCAAGGAAGAAGGGGAATGGGGGAGAGGGTGAGAGATTGGGTGAAAGATTGAGAGGAATAGATAGATAGATAGACGGATAGATAGATAAATAGATAGGTAGATAGATAGATAGATAAATAAATAGATAGATAGATAGATAAATAGATAGACAGATAAATGATAGATAGATAGATAGATAAATAGATAGATGGATAGATAGATATATAAACAGATGGACGGGAAGCAAGGGATAGAAAAATAGAGGGAAAAGAGAGAGTGAAAAAAAAAAAAAAGATAAGAAAGCGAGAGAATGATTTTTTCACACAAGTTATCAATCTTTTCAGGAATGCATAATCGGTTTCTTCTTTTTTTCTTCTTCTTCTCCCTCTTCTTCCGTTTTCTCTCTCACCTCCCTCCTTGGTGAAAGGGATCAACACCCCCCCTCCCCCCCCCCCCCCCCTCCGAATAGTTTCTGCTGTTTACCTGAGCTCATGTTTTATGCATCTTGGGAGGATCCCTTAACACACAATATATATCACACCTACCTTGGTGAGTTATCGGGCAAACATCAAGCTCATATCAAGGAGAGCTTGCACGCAAGCACGAGAAAAATACGTAGACCTAGGTAAGGTGACGACTCAGAGATATATACACATGCGATTAAACTCTTACCATAACACATATATTTATGTCCAATCATGCATCATACATATTCAGGCAAACATAACACAGGTATATGCATGTACGTGCACACATACAAACACACCAACGTACACATATTCCAAGACAAAAATTCCGTCAAACACGCATATATTCTTGTACATTCAAACACAAACATGCATTAAAAACAAAGAAGCACGAAGTCATTAAAAAATACATACGTACACAAACATTCAAACACACGTATACACTCGATGTGCGAGATCTACGCAGCATCAGCAGTCCTCTCCTTGACTAGTTCTTCCCGATCTACTCGTATAAGCACATCAACTGGCATAAAATAACACGTGAATCGCAAATACAGTTACTCGGGAAGGCAAAGAAAAAGTTCGTTCGAGCTTTGAAAACATTATTCCAAGGATCTCATTCTACCTCGTGAGACTTTGGCAAACTTTGTTGGCAATTTTCCTTGGTCGTTTTTAATCACGTCTTTTTTGTCCGTTTTCATTCTTCCTCTTCCTTTCATTTCTCTCTCTCTCTCCCTCTCTCTCTTTCTGTTTCTGTCGGGTTGTCTGTATGTCTGTCTGCATGTCCGTCTGCCCTTATCTCTCTCTCTCTCTCTCTCTCTCTCTCTCTCTCTCTCTCTCACTGTCTCTGTCTCTGTCTTTCTGTCTTTCTGTCTACCTGTCTGTCTCTGTCTCTCTCTCTCTCTCTCTCTCTCTCTCTCTCTCTCTCTCTCTCTCTCTCTCTCTCTCTCTCTATCTATCTATCTCTCTCTCTCTCTCTTTCTCCTTCCCCTCCCTCTCTCTTTCCCAAGTATACAGTGTGGCTCCTCCCCAGACAGTCAAAAGCCGAGGAAAACACCTTGGAAACACAGGATCCGAAAGGAGGAACTAAAATATACATGAAGTGTTGAGTCTACCTTTTCCTAATAGTGGCAAACTCAGGGATGGTTTTGTGTCCCCGTTTTTTGTCCGTTGTTATTCCGTTTTCTGTTCTTCTCTTCTTTTGGTCTTATGCTTGTTTTCGTCCTTGTTGCTTATCGTTATTGTCATTAGTATCATTATCATTAGTGTCACTTGTTATAATTAGATTTTGCGTTTGGGAGAAAAGGAAATAAGCAGGTTCACAGATGTTCTCCTGCAATTTTAAGCTCGAATAAAAAATGATAATGATAGCAAAATAATATTAATGATAATGATGATAATAGTAATAATAATTGTAATAATGATAATGACAGTAATAATGAAAATGATTATAATAGTAACAGCAATAATGATAATGATAATAATAGTAGCAACAATAATGATAATAATTATAATAATTGTAATAATGATAATGGTAATAATAATGATAATTGTAATAATGATAATGATAATAATAATGGTAATAATATTTGTAACAGCAATAGTGATAATGATAATAAGGATAATTATAGTGAAAAGGATAATGATGATGATAGCAACAATAATGGCAAAGATAATAACAATAATGATAATAATCTTGATAATGATTATGATAATGATAATGATGATTTATTATCAATGACAGAGATGATGATAATGATAATATTGATAATATTGATAATGATAATAATGATAGTGATGATAATAATGATAGTGATGGTAATAATAGTGATAATAATAATGATAACAATGATAACGATAATCGTAATAATGAAAATGATGATATAGATAATGATAATGATGATATCAATAATTGTAATAAAGAAGATAATGGTAATAATGATAAGGATATTGATAGTAATAATGATAAAGATTATAACGCTGATAATAATGATAAAGATAATAACGCTGATAATAATGATATCAATAGTAATAACAACAACAACAACAATAATACTAATACTAATACTAATAACAATAATAATAACAA
>NC_061851.1:32799258-32804258 GCF_019202785.1 Penaeus chinensis | reverse complement strand
TGCAGTGTGTTCATGTTTCTGCTATTTGTTACGGTTTTCCTCTTGCAGAGGGGACGTGTGCGTGATTGCAGTGTGCCGACGCTTTGTTTCATTTCTGCATGATTATGTTCGAGTTTCATAGTGCCTGCGTGACTGCGTGAACATTGAAATTCAAATGTGTGATTCATAAAAGACTGTGAATTTTTCTAATACACATGTTTTCGGTTCTCATTTCTGCTTTACATGTGTTAATGAAAACATAAGGACAGGCTGATGTACATTCACACAAGGATTCATATATATGCAAACGTACGCTTGCACATAGATAAGTCACACACAAGTTTTTAGCATCCGACAAAAAAAAAAAAAAAAAAAAAAAAAAAATATATATGCATATATACACATATGTACATCAGTATATATATAAATATATACATGCACACACACACACACACACACACATATATATATATAAAACTTCACGAACTATCTAATCTGTGCAAAAGTTCTTTATAAATAAATTGTTCCGCCGCAGCATAATCCAAGTGATAAACTGTAACATAGATTATTCCACTTTCGAAAAAATTATCTGGTACATGAAATTTGAAGTCATTATATTCATGGTCAGTCGCTGTCTCGTATGGCTGCTACACCGGTGTAAAACTATGAATTCATTATAACTGTTTCATTCCCGCATAACTCAGGAGAAAATATGGAAAAGCAGGTGAGTGTCATTACCAGAAATCAGATATGTATTAGCTAATGATGGTTAATACCAGGCTGTTGTTAGTAGCAGATTTTAGATAGTCATCAGATGATATTTTTCATAGGTATTTTTATAAAATGACATTTAGTACGTTATAAAAGTTAGTTCTATATATCAAATACCAGATCACAAAAGGGTATTACCAAATATTTATTACTGTATTTATAATTTTTGCCAGATGTCAAGTAGGTATTGTAAAATATCAAATGATTATAGCCTAAAGTCAAAGAGTCATTAGCAAATATTCATGAATCATGACCAGATGCAAAATTAAATGCAACATGCTTTATTTTTCAGCTTGATCGCCATTGAATATCGCATTTGTCCAGTAAATAAGATTATACTATACATAAATACAGACGTTCACATATACACACTCACACACGCAGGCACACACACGCTAACAAACACACAAAATGTAACAAGGACAAATAGATAAAAGAAAAAAACAAAACCAAAACAAAAGATATTAATCAAAGCTTAGGTGACCTATTAAGCTGATGATATTAGCTGGATCTTGATTCACGTAATAGTACTAAACGGCAAATGTTTTTTCCTGAACTAAATAAAGTTGCGTTTAAATAACTCTTAATGTGTAGTAGTTTCATTTTTCTAGATACTATGTTCCTGCTTTTATCACGGCAGAACAAGTTGCCCAGCAGTGAAGTTTTGTTGGACAGCTTCTTGAAAATTAAGTTTGGGGGCAAATAATTAATAATCTTTAAGTTTTAATTATATTTCTTGTTTTAAACTCTATTCAATAACCAGTTCAGATAATAGTTTTTTACTTTGGGATCGATGTTAAGGGTTAGACTACGGGCCAAGATTATCGTAGCGTCATTCTTACCCTCACTCCCTCTCTCTTCCTCTCTCTCTCTCTCTTTCTTTCTCTCTCTCTCTCTCTCTCTCTCTCTCTCTCTCTCTCTCTCTCTCTCTCTCTCTCTCTCTCTCTCTCTCTCTCTCTCTCTCTCCATTGTAATTAGTGGAATAAAGTGTTTTGACTTTGACTCTCTCTCTCTCCCCCCTTCTCCCTCTCCCTCCCTCCCTCTCTCTCTCTCTCTCTCTCTCTCTCTCTCTCTCTCTCTCTCTCTCTCTCTCTCTCTCTCTCTCCCTCTCTCTTCCTCTCTCTCTCTCTCTTTCTCTCTCTCTCTCTCTCCATTGTAATTAGTGGAATAAAGTGTTTTGACTTTGACTCTCTCTCTCTCCCCCCCTCGCCCTCTCCCTCCCTCCCTCTCTCTCTCTCTCTCTCTCTCTCTCTCTCTCTCTCTCTCTCTCTCATTCCCTTTATCTATCTATCTATCTATCTCCCCCTCCCCCCTCTCTCTCTATCTATCTATCGATCTCGGTTCCAGTTTTACCCCGGATCGACAAAATGATTTAGATGGAGAGTAAGTGAGAAGGGAAAGGGGAAGGGAAGAAGTAAAAATAGAAAAAAAGTAAAAATGTATTGGGAAAGTATGAGAAAAGAATAAAATTTACGAAAAAGGAAAAGGGGAACTGTTAGAATTATCATAATCACCTTTCTTTTTAAGGGACTTTATAATTCCTACCAAATGTGACTCCTTTCGACACCTTTACTATTCTCTCATTCCTCAAACTTCCCCTCAACGCGAACACTTGCCCCTCAGTATTATTTTCCTCTCCCCTCATGCTTCCTCTCTCTTGTAATCTCTCTCTCTCTTGTTTTCGTTCTCTTTCTCTTTCTCTCTTTGTCTCCAGTTCTCTCAGTTCTGTGCTTTCCGGTTTTCTCCTCTCCGTTTCTTCTTCGCCTTTCGTTCTCTTTTATCGGTTTTATTCTTTCCCCTCTTTTCGTTCTCTACTCTCTAGTTTTTTTTCTTTTTCTCTCTGTCTTCCGTATCTCTCCTCTCTCCTCTCCATCCTCTTTTCCCACTTCCCCTTCCGTTCTCCTTTCTCTTTCTTTCCTCTCTTTCTCTCTCCATTTTCATATTTCCTTTTTTCGCCTAAACTCTCATTGTTAATCCTTCCAATCTCTCTCCTCTCCTTTCCGCCCCCTTTTCTCCTTTTCTCATTATCAATTCTTTGATAATCTTTTTCTACCCTTTCCTTTTGCTGCTATATTTCATTCTCTCCCTTCTTCCTTTCCCCCTTTTTCTCTTTCCTCCTTTTGTCTAACATTCTACCTCTCTCTCTTCTCCCTTCGTCCTATATTCTCCCCCTCTCTCTCTTCTCCCTTCGTCCTATATTCTCCCCCCTCTCTCTCTTCTCCCTTCGTCGTATATTCTCTCCCTTTCTCTCTTCTCCCTTCGTCCTATATTCTCCCCCTCTCTCTCTTCTACCTTCGTCCTATATTCTCCCCCTTTCTCTCTTCTCCCTTCGTCCTATATTCTCCCCCTCTCTCTCTTCTCCCTTCGTCCTATATTCTCCCCCTCTCTTCTCCCTTCATCCTATATTCTCCCCCTCTCTATCTTCTACCTTCGTCCTATATTCTCCCCCTTTCTCTCTTCTCCCTTCGTCCTATATTCTCCCCCTCTCTCTCTTCTCCCTTCGTCCTATATTCTCCCCCTCTCTTCTCCCTTCATCCTATATTCTCCCCCTCTCTATCTTCTCCCTCTTCTCTTTGTCCCCTTCTCCTTCCTCCTTCCTTTGTCCCCTTCTCCTTCCTCCTTCCTTCCTCCCTCCTTCCTTCTTGTTTCTCGGATCTACGTGTTCGTGAGCTATCGCGTTGCCCCTCGAGGCCAGGTATGACGCAGTGTTCTCACGAAAATGCGGAAGAAGAGGGAGGAAGGAGGAGAGTGATGGTTGTGTAAATCTGGGTTTTGAAAAAAAAAGTTAAAAAAAAAAAAAAAATACACGCACGCATACGTAAATATACACACACACGCTCACGTACTCACGCACCCACACGCACACGCATACACGCATAAGTATATGTGTGTGTTTGTTTGTGGATGTGTGGGATTAAAAGACAGAGAAATAGAGAAACAGAGAAAAAGAGAAAGAAAGTTTCAGAGGGTAGACAAAAATAGACAGAGAAAGAAAGAGGGGGAGAGACAAGCATATCGACAAGCAGAGAGATAGATAGACAGTTTCCAAATAAATAGGTCGAGCAGAAAGAAAAGAAAAGAAGGAAAAAAAAAAAGACAAAAAAACTTAAATTAAATAAAACTTAACTGTAGAGAAATAGAGAGTATAAGTTTCCAAAGAAAATATAACGAAAGGTGACAATGATTTATACACATCTAAACATTAATCACGTTGATGGAAAGGAAATCTATGCGATATCGATGGTAATTAAGCTGAAGACAAATGTAAAAACTTTGCTTGCTGATCGTTTAACAAAACTTTTCCTATCTCAGTGTGAACGTCTATTTAACGACAATAAAATCCAGAATGTGAAAAACGAAAAAGAAAAGGAAAGAGAAAAAAAAATAAAGTGATTGTGAAAACGATGAACGAAGTGGATTTTCCGAATAAAGAAAGAGGGATAAAGAAAGGAAGAAAGAAAGAAAGAAAGAAAGAAAACAGGAATGAAAAGAAAATAAAGAAAAGGTAGAAAAAGATATCTGCGTTTCAATCTTCATTATCATTTTGAAAAGGAAAACCAAAAAGGCAAAGAAAAAAAAAAAGAAGAAAAAAAACAAGGAAAAGGAGAAGAAAATAAATGGAAAGGTTGACAGCAAAACGGAAAGCAGGTTTAAACAAAAAAAAAAAAAAAAAAAAAAAAAAAAAGGAATGGCAGAACAAAATTAATAATGTAGATTGATTATTGATCTTACTTGACAGGAATTAAAACAGAAAAAATAAAAGCAGCATAAGTAAAATAGAAGGAATTAAAGAAGAAGAAGAAGGAAAAGGAAGAAGAAAAACAGATGAAGAATATGAACAACAGTAGACAATATTCGCGTGCTGTGGTTGCAGTAAATGTCGTTGCAAATGCGAGGTCAGAATGCAATATCGACCTCCCTGTGTTCCGTCGCCCGCGTGGCTTCCGAATAAAGACTATTCTTGTCTCGGGCTTTTCTCTCCAGGCTTCGTTTACGTAATTGTAAGTCTTTTGGGAGTGAAAAAGGAGTGAGGGGGTGGGGGGTGGGGGGGGGGGGAAGGGGTTGACGGGAAAGGGGGGGGGTTGACGGAGAGGTGGGGGGGAAAGCGGGTAGACGGAAAGTTGGGTTGGGAGGGGGGGGGGGGGAGCGTGAAGGTGTGGGGTGGGGGCATGGGAGGGAGTTGACGAAAGGATGGAGGGAGGGAGGGGGGTCAGAGAAGGGAATGACGGAGGGGTGGGGGGAGATAAGGG
>NC_061851.1:32789258-32794258 GCF_019202785.1 Penaeus chinensis | reverse complement strand
AATAATGATAAAAATGATGATAATAACAATAATAATGATGATGATGATGATAATGATGATGATGATGATGATGATGATGATGATGATAATGATAATGATAATGATAATGATAATGATAATGAATGATGATGATGATGATGATGATGATGATGATGACGAGGATAATACTAATACTAATGCTAACATTACTACTAATAATTATATTAAAAAAAAGTAATAATGATAACAATAATTATGCATTGCTAAGAATCATAACAATGATAATGATAACAACTTGCACATTGCCTACTTCTCTTTCACCTAACTTTCAATGAGATTAATTAAAAGGAATTCTAAATTATCAGCAACAAAAGGTAAATCTGGTTTCTTTTTCTGAATCCATTAAAGATCCACCATAACGTGTTGCACCTAATCAATAATTAAAAGTCAAATCGGACTAGTGATTTTTATAGACTACTGTAGTTCCGTTTAGAAAATCTTTTAACTCAACTAACTCATATAGACTACTGCAGTACCATCTATGAAATAGTTTAACTCTACTCTCGTCAGGATGTTTTTTTTTCAGCTATTCATAAATTGGTTAAGGAAAAACGATTTGGTTAAGGTTTAATAAAGATTTGCAAAAAAAAGTACACTATCAAGGATTTACTCAAGGTATTAAAAGGGGATTTGTTAAGAGCATGTTTATATGTATAGTTGGAGAAGTGGAAATTTGGAGATTTAATGGCTTAAAGTAATTAAGGAGCCATAATATTCCGTGCCTAGATAATGTCTTAATCGTCCTGAAATTATGGACGGTCTATATCCTTGATAAAAAATATCTGAGACAAAAAGATTATTTATAAGACTGATATATAATTACACAAACAAATATACGAACACACAAACACACACGGTCAAGAAGACATATGTAGTCATGGATCTAGTATATTTGTACTGTACATAAAGACGCACTTACACGCACACATGAGCTCGTGCAGACAGACTCAGGTAAGTCATTATAAACACGTGTTTTTATTTTCGTAATTACTTCAGCAGTTTTGTTCAAAATTAAACAATTAGTGTATTGGGCCGTGTGATTATTTTGCTACGCTATTTTCACGATTTGTACTTTGTTCAGTGAATTAGATTCGTGTCAGTTTTGAATAGCGCGAAATCATATTTGGTTGATGAAATTATCCTTTTATCTCCACAGTGACATTTGACATAAACAAACAACCAAATCAACCAACCATAATCGTTGACCTTTTGAACGAAAAGATTCGGAAAGTCACAGAAATAGGCACTCTTAACAGTATAAAAGAGCTATTATATAATTCACCTATTAAAATATCTCAGCATGAAATTTATTCGTAAGCGTAAGCACATCATTACTAAGACCTAACAACCTGCTTAAAATGTCACAATCTTGACCTTACGGACAACACTAGAAGAATAATGCCATAAAGATTCGCCCATCGTCTTTTCAATTAAATATGATTGATTTTAGTGTACATAAGGCGTTGGCTACTTATTAATTTATCACCGTGAACCTGTTAATGGATTCTTAGTGACAATATCCTATTTATATCAGTTTACATAATTGTTTGTAAGTATACATGTCTCAATGACTATATATAAGTCTATACATTGATGTGACTGTCAGTAATTGTGTCTCCAATGTTAATGTGTAGAAATGTCTCTAACTGCATATTTGTATCAGTCCGCTTGACCTATACATGCATATGTATAGTACGTATAACACGTAAGTTTAACTGTGTATACACATACAAGCATAAGACACATGGTACAATACTGAACAAGTAAGGCAATAAGCAATAAAAACAAATAAATAAGCCATTAAGTGAAAATAGCAACCACGGCTGACAACAACAATGCAATGAACCTTCGCAAGACTTCGGAAGTAAAATACAAACAAAGAATCGATTCAGTGGTAGACATCTTCACTTAGAGTGATTGGGAGACGCACGTGAAAAGGCTTGAGACGCAGCTCATGTTCTTTTGCTACGGGAGGTGCCTTTTGTGAAGATCCAGGAAATAGAATTACTGTCGTATTAGTGTTATTTATTATCGTTATTGTTTTTTATGATCGTTATCATTATTGTCATTTTTATTGTTATTATCATTGAATTACTGTCGTATTAGTGTTATTTATTATCGTTATCATTATTGTCATTTTTATTGTTATTTTCATTGAATTACTGTCGTATTAGTGTTATTTATTATCTTTATTATTATTATGATCGTTATCATTATTGTCATTTTTATTGTTATTATCATTGTTATCATTACTGTCATTATTATTATTATTGTTGCTATACTTCTGCTTCTTCTTATTATTGTTATCATGAAGATGATGGTAGTTTCAGATTGTTTATCCTCCAGTGGTATACATTCTTGAACTTTAGCAACAATTTTTCACAAGTTCAAGAATTTTCCTGAGAAATTGCAGGGAGTTTGCAATACAGTTTTCCGTAAGACAACAACTGAAGGCTTTGTTCTTTTGTCTTAAAATTTCTTCTTCATTTTTTTTATGCTTTTCACGACATTCCTATCAACGGTGTAATTTCTTTTACTCGAATGTCCTTTTCTTTATTCTTCGTTCGTTTCCTTTCAATACGACTGCCGCACAGGACTGCAAAACCTACTCTAAGAACCTTTTACCTGATACCCTTTTTTTTTTTTTTTTTTTTTACTATTAAACACGATCTCTTCAGTGACATGATCCCATTTTTCTCTAAGGCGATTCTATATTTTCCTCATATATATTTTTTCTGATCTAGTTTGCAACATTCGCTTCATGGGTATCAGGATATTGTACCGTCCTCTGTTTACCTTTCTTACATTACGATTCCAAAAATAATTCCAGTTGGACAAATTTTCTTTCTCTTCTTCAAGATCATCAATATACATTTATACATTTCCAACTGCATTTCCACATTATATATATATTTTTTTTGTCTTTTAGTAATTCTTGAGAAATGTTTGCCAAGGTCCTTCTTGTGGTGCTTCACAAAGTTTTTTTTTTTTTTCTTTTTTTTTCTTTTTCTTTTCTTTTTTTTAAGGATCTCCTCAAGATATTTCTCGAGGAGGTTGTTACACATGCCTTTGGCGTTCTTAAGCTATGAGTGCTGTACTTTTTTATTATTATTTTAAAGCGTAAGCCAAGAAGAGTGGTAATATATATATTTTTTAGAATAATTTTCACATGTTGGGCATCCCTTCCATGTTCGTTTTTGTTTTCGGTATATGATCACTTTACGCACACTACTGAATCCACGTTACTACAGCGAGAGGGGAGATCAATCCAATTATGTTTAATATTTGTTTTCAATTTGATTATTAATAGCGAAAGTGATGGTAAGATGTCACAACTACAAAATCTTAATTGGGGTTCCTCTTTTGATTTGTTTGCAGCCGACCTTCAGGATATGCTGAAGGTCGGCATATCCTTATTGTCATTATTATTATTATTATTATTATTATTATTATTATTATTATTATTATTATTATTATTATTATTATCATTATTATTATTATTATCATTATTATCATCATTATCATCCCTTTTATCATTATCCTTAATTCTTCTTATTATTATTACCACCTTTATTGTTGTTGTTGTTCGAGGTTAAGAAGGACGGTAGGAGAAGGGGAAAGAAAGGGGAAACGAGGAGGTCGAAAGGAAGAAAGGGAGGGGAGGCGGGTTACAGAGAAAAGGGAGATAGGGAAGGGGAAAGAGAAGGAAAACAAGGGGACTTAAAGAGGAAAAGGGGATGGGTATGGGGAAAGGGGAAGAGAGAGAGACTTAGAAAAAAAAAAGGGAGATGGGAGAGAGAGGGAAGGGAATAAGGGAGGGAAGGAGGGGGGGGGGGGAGTTTAAGGAGGAAGAGGAGATAAGTGGGGGGGGGGGGGAGATGTAGGACTTAAAGAGGGAGGGGAGGAGCGAATTTTTGGAAGATTTAGGAGTGAGAGGGAATGGCAGAGTAGGAAAGGGAGAGGGAAAGGGAAAGGGTGGGGGATTCGAAAAGAAAAGGGAGAGGGGAGGCGAAGGTAGAAAGAGAAAAAGAGAAGTAACTTTTTTTTTTCTTTCGTGAAATTTCTCGCTTGTCTTTATAAAGATTACTACCATTACGGTTGTTGTTGTTGTTTTTATTATTATTGTTATTATTACTATTATTATTATTGATATTCTTCTTCTTATTATTATTTCATTATCAATATCAGCGTTATTATGATTATTATTATCTTCATAACTGTAACTATCATCCTTGAGACCATCATGATAATTATCATTGTCGTTAAGTATCGTTATCTTCACTGTCATTACCCCCCCCCACAAAAAAAAAAAAGGAAATAAGTAAAAGAGACAAGAAGATTATAAATTCATAAAATGAATTACCTTCGACATATTTTTTGCCTTCCCTAATGCTTTTGAAGGCTAAATGTAGCAACAGCCCCCCCCCCCCTCTCACTTCTTTCCGCCCACACCCCTCATCACTTAACATAACCCCCTCCCCCCCTCCTCTTTGCTAATTCCCTCTTATTCCTTTGCCCCTTCCCTCCTCCTCCCTTCTTCCTCTCACTCTCCCTCCCTGGAGCCAAATAAGAAGCAAGTAAGATGTATCCGAAGACTGTTCATCTCTACGCCATTGCTAAGAAGTCAGGAAAGGAATACTGTACAGAAATGTATATACAATTTGATCCTTTGATTATTATTATTTTTGTTTGTGTTTTTTTTTTTCAAAACGAGTTATTTTAAAGGTTTTAGGAATGAATATCATGTGTACAAAAAAGAATGAAAAGGAAGAACTGGCAACTTGAAGCCTGTTGCCATCTTTATGAGGTCTCGGAAGGATCGTTGCCAGCGATCGATTATTGTGATTTTTAATCCCCGGTGCGTGTTGGTAGCAAAAAAATACGATTAACTTGCTATTATTGTACTACTAAAAGAACCTATCTTTGAGGTATTATTTCATCCATTGAGTTTAACATCTTAT
>NC_061851.1:32671758-32676758 GCF_019202785.1 Penaeus chinensis | reverse complement strand
GCAAACATCAGTGGGAGCATTAAGGGACGTGAAGTCAAAAACATGCTTCAGTCTCAATGCCATAATATGCTCATCAACCGGTGTTACCTCAACTACCGAGGTTGAAGTTGGCTGGAGATGGCTATGGCTACTCCCTGGAGGTGATGACCATTACTTCGGTCCGACCAGTGGAAGGTGTACCCACCCATGCTGATCGTGCTGCTGCCAGGTCTTCTCACCTTTGAGAGGACAGCCACCTCAACTCCCAACCACTCCAATTCCCTCGATAGCAGCAGTAACCGTTCGTCCTGCCACAAGGACCGGATGTTCCAAGCACCAACCCAGATAGCTCGGCAGAGGTTAAGCCTTAGGACAGAACCCCTCCCCCCCTCCCCAGCATAGCCACTGCCAGTGAGTTACCTGGGTTGAGGAGGGCTGTCAAAGCCCACCTCCCCCAAACCGCCCTTTAACCCCAGGGTGACTGAGGGACAGGAGTTGGTACGGAGCCAGGGCGTGTCCACACACTGGTGGGCCATGGCTCCATACCTCTGGGGCCTCTTGCTGCTCCAAGATCCCCCACAATTTAGCCTGGAACTGCAAGGTGCCCAGTTTCCATAGGTGGCCATAAGGAGGCACTGCAGAAGTCTCGATGGTGGAGAGCCTGTGAACTTGCAGGGGAGCTGCTCCCTTTTTCGTGCTAGAATAGCCAACAGTGGCAGCTGCAAGCAAGAAGGCATGCAAGTACATAACACTATCTAGGCTATCACACCATGGCTTCATATCACCCTGAACATGGAGCACCCACCCATGATATTACTATCACTATTTTATTAACACTGGTATGATCACTCAGCAAATATTTTTTGTTTTTTCTTGACATAAAACTACTTTAATGATTACTTCCTATGTGTAGGCTTGACAGATTACACACAACCTTTTTTCATATTACTGTCAATGATATCCATATTTGCAGCTTTTCTAACATAGGTGAACGTGATTCTGATAAAGAATTTAGGAAAAGCTATATGAAAAAGAATGCAGAACAATTGAATTTTCTTTCCCAATTCAGACCGAAAAACTGGATACAAACATGAAAATGAAATAAGACAGAAGAAGAACAAGAGACGTCGGGAAGAGGAACAAGAAGATCTGATTCATCTTAGCCGGTTTAGAAACATGATAGAGTCGTTCGCGTTTTTCTTTGGGAGCGAGTTTCTTCTCCCGCAAGCGCATCCTCTCTATGTACACCAGCGCCATGATCGCCAGCAAGTCCTCCGCGATGAGAGACAAGTACCAGGCGTCGATAAGCTTCACGTAGGATGTCTTGGGGATGGACTGGCTCGTCTGACTGAAGAAGGTGACCAGGACGAGGAGCGAGGTCAGCGACACCATTATGCGATCCTGGGAAGAGATTTTGGGCTTAAAATCACACACACACTCGCACGCATGCATGCACGCACGCACGCACGCACGTGCGTACGCTGTACCTCTTATTTCAGTCGCCTCCTCACCTAAGACCACCCTAAATCTCATACCTGGAAATCCTCGAGATCAAAATGGAACGTCAGGAAGCAGATTATCACCATCATCAGACTCGGTGTAAAAGCGTTCCCAATGTAGTACACGTAACGATTCTTAAACACAAACTGCACCTGAAACGTCAATCGTTGTTGATTGAATACCCCGCAATATAATAAGCTCTGTGCATTAATAAGCATAGTTATTTGACACTGCATGTGCCTATAGTCAGCAATAGGTCTTGAATAACCTACCTTGGCATAACTGATATTGCGTTCGACGAGGAACTCTAGTCTTTCGCTGAAGAGTTCGTATTCTAACAGTTCTCTCCGCCCTTCAAAGCTGACAGCAGAGTCCTGCATATATATTTTTTTTAGGTTAAGACTAGTGCAAAAAGCAATGTTTACTTGGATAGTGGATATGAAATTAACGAGACCAATTCGAATGATATATTAAAGTATTTTGATATTCTAAGACTAAAACTTAATTTTATTTAACTGTGTGAAGAAAAAAGACATTGTGCTGTCAGTTCTGTGCATATAGATGATATAAAGTGTTATAATAATATTTAACAATGAAATAGATTTCCTTAAAGGTTTTATACTTTTACCAACTTCTCCAATTTTTGGCATTAAAGGTGAGTAATTATCTTATTATTATAAAAAAAAAAAAAAGGAAAACAGTCTATTTCATCTGGCAATGCACTTTCCGAGAATCATCCTATTTATTAAGCCACTGTAAGAATACATTGAGAAAGAGGAAAAATAACAATCATGATTAATGATATCAATTAGGATGGATACGATCTTTCATCAATTCTAATATAATTTCATCATTACATTAACTGTTGAACATCGTCACAACATTGTCGTGTGCGTACATTGTCGTTGTTTTGTTCCACATGAACATATATATACAAGGTTATTGTTGGTGCAATTAAGTATCAATAACTAAACTATGTGAAAAGTGTCTTTTCATGAAACAATCTGGTAGATAGAAAAAATATACCTACCTGCGCCAAAAAGCCAAACTTGGTGGTTAGATCAGCCACAGAAACATAGAAGAAACAGATTTGTGTGTCGAATGGGTACTTGTGCAAGTTGTAGTAACACATTATTGTCAGAGATCCTTCTTGCTCATGTACCAAAATGTTGGTAGCTCCACTGAAAGCATAACCTACGGGAAGCCAATGGCAGGTTGTTATTTCTTAGAATTTGCTGTTACAGACTGAAAAGGAAATGGTCACATATACGAAAACTATATCAATGTAGTCCTGTTGATAGTTCTTGGTATGACTTGGACTCTGAGATATATGACATGGATGCTAATTGATATCCTTTTTCACAAGGTCAGGGACTCCAACGCCACTTACTTTCTGTCAGTATTTGGTCGTCATCCAGTATCGGGACGGAGGTTCGGTTAACATATAGAGCCGACCGAGAGAACTCATAACTTACGATTCCTACTTCGTCTCTTATAAAGAGGATTGGCTTCCAAATGGACCGTTGATCCTTCACCCTGTTTGTATAATAATCATCCTGCAGACTGAGGTAAGTCAGTCTCGCGTCACGCCACTTCAGAGTCACTCTAGCGTTGAAGATGATTTTGAAGTTCACGAGATCAAACTTCTTGATAGAAGAGATGTCGATGACCAGCTCGACGTCAAGAGGTCCTCCCGACGGCGCCGTGGGAGGGCGCTCTTTGCGGTAGCCTGTCGGGATTCTCAGTACGCTGCAGTTAAGCTCGTCTTTGTTATCGGAACAGTCGGCGATCGAGTTACAGCGGCGGTGCTTGCTGATGCACGCCCCGTCCCCGCAGGTGTATTTGTCTTCACTACACGCCGTCAGCAGCAAATCAACCTGAAATTGTGACCCGAGTGGAGTGAATGTATTCATGTTAAAAAAAATTGGACAATAATTAACAAGATATGGATAAATGTCATACATAATACTCACACACACACACAGAATGGTGCAATGGAAGCGTTCTCTACTAGCTATATATATATATATATATATATATATATATATATATATATATATATATATATATAGAGAGAGAGAGAGAGAGAGAGAGAGAGAGAGAGAGAGAGAGAGAGAGAGCTGCACAGAGAGAGAAAGAGAGAGAGAGAGCGACAGAGAGAGAGAGTGAGAAAGATAAATAGAGAGAGAGTGAGAGAGGAACTGCGTGAGGCGGAGAGAGGGAGGAGAAAGTGAAGAAAAATCTCCATCATTTATTTGTATTTTCTCCACTTCCCGTTCACCATTCCCTTCAGAATTGACAAAGCCATCCTCGCTCACCACTCTCTCCCTGCATTTATCGCCGCGGACGTGCCAACGGTGGAGGCCGAGAGGGTAGTCTCCGAGGCTGCTCATTTCCATGGACGCGTTCAGTCCCTCTTGCAGGCGACTGGTCATGACCCAGGTGCCGTTGCTCCACTCGATCGCTGTGTGCTTCAGCCCATTAAACCGCGGGCGGCCGTTCGCGTAGCCATGGAGGTGTAGCTGGCTATCAAACAGGGAGGTCTTGCATAAACCAAGTAGTCGCACTTTTGGTGTCGAGCTGAAAATGCAGAGTGTACAAAAGTACAAGTTGCATGGCGTCTGCAGCCAAGCATATGGAAAGTTCGGAACACTGGCTGTCATGCATTGCGCATGATTCGTGGGTCGTTGGTATTTTCCGTTGATCCAAGAAACAGTTTCCCCGTCTGAGTCCCTTATCCATGCGCCCGAAGCCGGATCCCCCTTCATGCCGAGCCAGTATCTACAGCCGTAACAGTTCGTGCACTGCGTTTTAAAAGTACTCGAAATCGCGTCCCGAATGCTTTTGTTTTCCTCGGCGTTTGAAGGGACACTGAGCGAGCCCTTGAACATCCGACACCACAGCGAAGCCTCGTCTTTACTCCTTGATTCGGGGAAGAACATAGTACGATACGGCTTATTTTGGCAGACTTCCTCTTCGGGCCGACGCGACAGTAAGGTCGACCCTTTGACCTCGAGCACGTCACTGTCCAAGGTAAGGATCGGTGTGTGACTGATTTTCTCAGCGTCGCACTCGACGAAGTTGCGCATCTCCTCGACAGTGAGAGCCACGTCATAGATACGCAGGTCCACGAGTTGGCCGTCTAGGGACTGGTTGATGTCGAAGCCTCCGTCAAGACTATCAAGCTCTTGGCCGAAAACCAGACGCCCGCCGCCCGTGATCAAAACGTTTTCAGCGCTCGGGAGGGCAGCCTCCGAAAACTGTTGGGAAAAGTAGTAATTGTGAACATACATGCCTTACCTTGCACAGTATTGCTTCAGGCCTCTATGTTATTATTAGGGATGGCTACAAGATAGACACTTTGATAAGGGTAGATACACAAATATGAAATCATATAATTACAGTAACAACATAATAATAAAGAAAATGTAAAGTACAATATTCTCATTTACAACGTTATATTGGCGACAGCAGTGAAATGATTTCAACAATAATGATACTGAATGGAATGAAGAGGACAT
>NC_061851.1:32661758-32666758 GCF_019202785.1 Penaeus chinensis | reverse complement strand
AGGTTCTGAGATTATCTGGCCACTTGCTGAGCGGACTGCAGTCGTCTGTGAGGAGGGCTTGGAGTACAGCTTTCTCAGGGCTTGGTAGGCAGGACGAAGGTCATTTACTAAGAAATGGCTTTCGACCTCCTCTGCAAGATTACTGATAAACTGTTCCTTATCCCTTCTCAACAATAACCTAGTCCTGTGCACCAGAGAACGGTGCAAGTTGCGATCCCCTGACAATCGAGCAGCACGACAAGCACATGTGGCTTCCAGTGTCTCCTGCGAGATGGAATTCTGTCTTGCTCTTCGGCGTTCACCAATGGATTTCTGAGCTGCATCAAGTGTTTCACGCTTGAAGGTATCCCACATAAGAACAGGATCTGTCAGGCCTTTCGAGTGCTGTGAGACGTCCAGAGATAGCCTCGGCAAACCCCCGGGCACACTCGTCCTCCCTCAATCAGTCCAAATGAACACCCTAGGGTGTTCATTTGGGCGACGGGGGGTTCTAAAGTTGACCCAGAGAGTAGCCACAACTTATGCATGATCAGGTCCACAGAACTTGGCACTTCGATACACCCTGCAGTTCTGGATGATCCTCCACTGAGTGCTAACAAGGATGTGGTCGATCTCCTTGGACACACTACCTGTACTGCTGTACCAAGTCCAACGGTGCGGGTCAGAGCGCTGATACCAGGAGCCAGAAATCCTCAATTTCTGGGACCTAGCAAAGTCACGGAATAGGAGGCTGTTCTCGCTGCCAGCATCAGCTCCTGAGCCATGAGGACCGACAGACATCTCGTAGCCAGCTCGATCACAGCCAGATACCGCATTGAAGTCGACCAGAACAATACGAATATCTCGCCGAGGACATCTGTCTGCCAAAGATGCAAGTTTGGCGTAAAACATCTCTTTCACCTCAAGTTTATATACATCCGTAGGAGTGTATACAGCAATAAGAGACATGAAGCCAAATGAAAGCTTCAGTCTCAATACCATAATACGCTCATCGACTGGAGTGACCTCAACTACCGAGGGTTGAAGTCTGCTGGAGATGGCTATGGCTACTCTCTGGAGATGGTGGCCATCGCTGCGGCCCGACCAGTAGTAGGTGTAGCCACCCACACTAATCATGCCACTGCCAGGTCTTCTCAGCTCCGAGAGATCAGCCACCTCAACTCTCAGCTGCTTCAATTTCCTCGATAGTAGTGGTAACCCTGACAGTCCGCCTGAGGTCTAACCTCGGGCAGTCACTCTGGGTGGGCACCACCTCTGCCACCCCTACCGACGCCGTCCCATATAGAAGAGGTTGGCTGGCTGCAGGTCCCATAATCCGCCTGCAGGGCTCCCTGGGGCTTTCCCCCACAAGCATTACGCTAGGTTGTCAGCCGCTGGGACCCAGATGGGATGGTGGGTAACCCTTCCCTCCCCACCAGACTCCCAGCGGTCGCCAACCTAGAGGGACCCACAGCCCGCCATTCTTGCTGGGTGGGAGGTACTTTAGCCCTCCCCCCAGCACCAACAACTACATGTTTCGTTGCCAGTGGTTATCTCGGGGGGGCCGGCTGGCAAGGCCTGCCTCCCCGGGAACGGGGGCAGGAATTAGTTCGAAGCCAGGGCGTATTTACATGCCAGTGGGCCATGGCTTTGTACCTTTGGGGCCTCCTGCTGCTCCAAGAGCCTCCACAGTTCAGCCTAGGACCGCAAGGTATCTAGTTTCCATTATTGGCCATGAGGAGGCACTGCTGGCAGGGGAGTCTTATGCATAGCTGCTCCCTTTTCGCACCAGGCTAGCCAGCGGTGGCAGCTGTAAGCGAGAAGGCATGCAAGCACTTAATACTAACCACACCTTGCTTCACATCACCCCGAGCATGAAGCACCCACTCATATATATATATATATATATATATATATATATATATATATATATGCACTCACATATATATATATATATATATATATACTCACATATATATATATATATATATATATATATATATGTATATACACACTCACATATATATATATATATATATATATATATACACACTCACATATATATATATATATATATATATATATATATATATATATACACACTCACATATATATATATATATATATATATATATATATATATATGTATATGTATATATATATATGTATATATATATATACACACACATACATATATATATATATATATATATATATATATATATATATATATATATACAAATATATATATATACACACACATACATATATATATACAAATACATATATATATATACACACACAAACATATATATATACAAATACATATATATAACACACATACATATATATATACACACACATACATATATATAGATATATATATACACACAAATACACACACACACACATATATATATATATATATATATATATATACACACAAATACATATATATATATATATATATATATATACACAAATACATACATATATATATATATATATATATATATATATATATATATATTCATATATACACACATATGGAGTGTATGTGTATTTGCATGTGTGTATGCGTGTATTTGTGTGCGTTTGCGTGTGCGTGTGTGTTTGTGTAAATATATACAAATGTGTATATACATACATACATATATATATATATATATATATATATATATATATATATATATATATATATATATATGTGTATGAACACACACACACACACACACACACACACACATATATATATATATGTATATATATATAGTGAGAGAGAGAGAGAATTATAAAATTGAGAATGAGAAATATAGTGAGAGGCCACTCTTCACACCTCATGAATATAATACGGCATTTATTTACCAGAAACACAAAAATCATATCCAGCACACGCCTGATCTACAGAAGGGCAGTGAGGTGAGGCAGTGTAGTGTACTACCCACACAGATATTTGGGTTCTAGTTGTATGCATTCCGCCCGGCCTTATTCTTAGAGGCCCACGTCTTTCCCATATAAACTTTTCAAGCGACCATACCTGAGTGAGATTAGGCAGAAACCCAATGCCGGCGTCTAACATGCTTTCTGTGCTTGCCTTTCCGTCCACCTGGAACCTCACGGAAGTCAGGTCAAGGCCGGCTGTGGAACAAAATGAAAATCAAGAGTAATATGAAAAGGGAAACCCGTTTTCATTTCGGTGGCGAAACATTATCATCACTGTTAGCAATATCAGTATATACAGAGATAGATAGATCTACATACATACATACATACTTATATATATGTATATATACATATGCATATATACATATATATGTATATATACATATGCATATATACATATATATGTATATATACATATGCATATATATATATATATATATATATATATATATGTATATATACATATGCATATGTATATATATATATATATATATATATATATATATATATATATATGTATATATACATATGCATATATATATGCATATATACATATGCATATATATATATATATATATATATATATATATATATATATGTATATATACATATGCATATATGTATATATGTATACATATATATTTGTGTGTACACACACACACACACACACACACACACACACACACACACACACACACACACACACACACACACACACACACACACACAAACACACACACACGCATATATATATATAAACAAACACACAATACCTAAATAATTACATAATATAAATATATACATATCCTTATGCCTAAATACCTACAGACATCATCAAGGAACTAACGACGGGGGCGCATGGCCAAATCTACCCTTCCTTTCCAGCCACGAGGGTCCTTCATGGCGAGTCTTCAGGCAGGTCCTCGGCCTATCTCTAACACCTCACGATAGGTCTGGTCGAGCTGCCTCCGAGGTCGACCTCCTAGGTCGTCCAATGGGCCTCCTCCACCCAGGATTATTTCGCAGAGAGACAAACTGATGGGCAGGGTCGTCCACAGGGAAACGAGCTATGTGCCCATATATAAATGAGTTGGCAGTCCTGGATTATGCAAGAAACTGGTCCCATGTCGGTCTCATAGTGTAGCTGTCGGTTGGACACATGGTCTTGCCAACATGATTTAGTGAAGAGGCTTGTTACAAAGGGCAACAAGACAAGACTAAGGTTTCACTTCCATAGCGCAAAACTGGCAGTATCAAGTCAAGGTCTGAGACCTTGATATTGCCCAGTGTTGCTCCACACTGATTTTGGATAGTAACTCTGCTCATTATCCATTCCATGCAGGTGCAAGGACACTCCTGAATTAACAGGGAAGAAGTTCGACAGGCCCCCACGACACTTTACAGCACTTGCAGTACCAGTATATAGGCTTGCTATTAGGCCAATAATTCATGGTAGCGATTCTCGATGCACCTTGTCAAATGCCTTCTTGAGGTTGATGTAGGCTGCTAGCAACCCACGACTGTTCCACAATTATTTGAAGTGCTAGGATACAGTCTATTGTGGGCTTGCCAGAAGTGAATCCAGACTGCTCTGGTTTCTGGTGCCTCAAAAGTTGGTCGTAAAACCGTTTCATAGGAATGTGGGCTAAAACCTTGCCTGGTATACTGAGCAGTCTAATGTCACGGTAGTTGCTACATTCCCACCGATCCCCTTTCCCATTCCAGAGGGGAACAGGTCAGGGGGAATGAAACCAGACTGCCAGATGGCAGTCAAAACTGCATGCAAGCCCTGTGCCATTAGCAGTTCAGCAGGGATATCAAATATGCCTGCAGCTTTCCCACACTTCAGCTTAGAAATTGCCATCCTAACCTCAGTTAGGGTAGGAGGTTCCCCGCTGATGGGTGGGTCCAGCACAAGTATTATTACCACTTGCATCCATGTTAACTGTCAGAGGGCTACCTGGTACTGCTGCTCAAAACTCTTAGCCCAACGTTCACGAACCCCAACATGATCTGAAATGATCTGTTCATCCACTGAGCAGATTGCAGTCATCTGCGAAGAGTTCATTTTTCTCAGT
>NC_061851.1:32629258-32634258 GCF_019202785.1 Penaeus chinensis | reverse complement strand
AGGTATTAATGTTGTTGTTATGATTATTGTGTCCCGAGTTTCTTCCCTTGGGGTTTGAACACGAATTATTTTTTACTATTATTATTTTACTATTATTATAGTGATGATTTTTTATTAATTTCTTTTCATTATTATCACTGTTATTATTATTATTATTATTATTATTATTATTATTATTATTATTATTATTATAATTATTATTACTATTATTATCATTATTGCTGTTGATGTTATTATTACTCTTATTATTATTATCCTTATAGTAATTATCATTATGATCATGATAATAATAATAGTTATTATTGTCATTGAATAAATTATTATTATTATTGTTATCCTTATCATTTTAATAATTTATACTTTCACCATTAATATTAACATTACTACTGTTATTATTATCATAATCATCATTATTATCAATATCATCATTATTATATCAATATTATCACTATTATTATCAATATTATCATTATTATTGTTATCATTATCATTAATAGTATTATCATTATTATTATCGATATTATTGTTATTATTGTTGTTATTATTATTGTTTATCACCATTATCACCATCACTGTTATTATTGTTATTATCGTTATTATCTTGGTAAGTATTCTGATTATTCTTATTTTCATGATCGTAGGCTAATTTAATAGAATAGTATGAATATAATTATCATAACTATCATCACTGTTATTATTTTTTCTTATAATTATCATTATTATCATTATTACTGTTATCACCATCATTATCATAATTCTGTTACTCATCCTATATCATTATATAAATACATCATCATTATCATTATGTATTCATCTCATACGGCTTATTCACTGCAATGTGAGTTCTTATAACTTCCCTTCTTTGAATAGCAGAAAAAGTAAGATGCACTGGATCCACAACCTCACTGAAATCACCTCAACGCCACATCTCAGAACAAATTCCCAAGATTAATTTTAATTCGTGAGAGTAGTAGATAAGAAGGCGTAGCATTGATTATGATATTTTATGCTGTCGAGGCACTTATTCAAAAGGATACTTCATGTGGGTGATACTTGACATATATACATGATATAATTCCTTCTTTGTTGGTTATCAATTCGGAAGAAGACTTTTACATAATATAATATTGTTTCAAAATGGTAAATTCCTTAATGAGGGCAATTCCGAATTAAGATATTTTTGCTATAGCGTCCGATTTCAACAACACAAATCAAAATTAGACGCGTGCGTGCACACGCACATGTACATACATTCATGCATATATGAATATATATACACACACATACATATATACACACACATACATTATATATATATATATATATATATATATATATATAGAGAGAGAGAGAGAGAGAGAGAGAGATAGACAGATATAACCATATATACTGTATATATACATTTACACACACACACACACACACACACACACACACACACACACTATAGCAAATATAGTAAATCTGCATATGGAATACAGCAACTAATAAACAACCTCAATAGATAAAGTCTGAAAGTGGGACTTAGGATGAACAAGAAAAAGCATAAGATCATGTTAAACAGTAGAGTTCAATTCGAATAGATATATGTACAAGGCATAGCGCTAGAGGTAATGGAAAAGTATATATACATAGAGTAACTCGTACAGACAAACACATCTTGCGAAAAGGAAAGTAAGCGACGCATCAGACTACGCTGGAGCGCCTGTGGCAGACACAGTAGCATACTAAGAGGCATCTTGCCATTATGTTTAAAAAGAAAAGTCTTTAACCAATGCATCCTCCCATAGTTATGACCTATGGATCAGAAACATGTACTACAACCAAATTACTAAGTTCCCAAAGAGGGATGGAGGGGTTGAAGCTAGGAATTAGCCTAAGAGATCGGATGAGGGCGACGTGGATCAGGGAACAGACAAAAGTGGACGATACACTTGTGAGCCTCAAAGTGAAAAAAAAAGAAAAAAAAAAAGATGATGGGCAGGTCATATATGTCGGAGACAGGACGGCAGATGAAAAAGAAAGTAACAGACTGGGCTATAGATTATATAAAAAGGCCAAGGGCCAGACCAGTGAAAAGATGGCGTGACGAAATAACGAAATTTTGGGGCCAAAACTGTAAACAAAACCCGTAATACAGACAAAGTTGGAAAAGATTGGGAGAGGCCTACGTCTTGCAGTGGATTGATTCATTGATTGATGTAAATATGCATATGTACATATATATATATGTACATATATATATATATATATGTGTGTGTGTGTGTGTGACATATATATAGATGACATATATATATAGATGATATGGCCACCATCAGTCGTCGTCGAATTTGTTGACTCTGTTAATGCCTGGGCGAAAGAATGTGAGGAGCAGTTGATATATATATGTATATATATATATATATATATATATATGTATATATATATATGTATGTGTGTGTGTGTGTGTGTGTGTGTGTGTGTGTGTGTGTGTGTAGGTATATATATTCATATAGACATACATACATACATATGCATATATACACACACACACACGTACATGCATGTATATTTGTATATATATGTATGAATAAATGTTCATATATATACATATATACATACATACATACACATCCACCCATATATATATATATATATATATATATATATATATATACTAATATATATATATAATTATATATATACATATATATAAGATAGATAGATGGATAGATATAGATATGGATAAAGGTATGGATCTAGTCATGGATTAGATATGGTTATATATATGGATGCAGATATGGATATAAATATGGAAATAGATAAGGATATAGTTATGCGATATGGATACAGATACAGATATAGATATGAATATTAATAAAATATAAGTATTATGCATGGATATCCATATATACCATCATCATCAACGTCAGATAATTCAGAATTGAATAGCTATGACCAGTGACCTGTATGCCTCTCGTTCAACGCAGCAATTCTGTTAATGTTCGAGCAGTTGTCTCCAAGTGGCGAGATCGTTCACGCTGTTCCGAGTGTTCCTTTGAGATATTGATCATTGATTGACTAAAGAGAGTTATTGAAGAAGGTTCCTGATGCTTTCTTCAGTAGCATTATCTATACGAGACGGATGATCCTTGGCCATTGACCATGACGTGGTTCTTTTGCTCAGCGTTATGTGGTTCAACCAGTGAGTGCACTCTGCTTTTTTTTTTTGCTAACCGTGGCTTCACGCATCTCTGATCGGGTTACCTATAGGCAATCGAGGTGGAATTCCTTGCCAGGAAGGAATAATGCACCGGCCAGTGACTCGAACTCATATTGTCTTGTCAGTCTTTGAGTATAATAATAATAATAATAACAACAACAATATCAGCTCTCTCATAATGGCTTATGTAAATCTCCCCCCCCCCCCCCTAGCTATTGACCCTAAAGTGTTGCTTGGGTTCAATGCAGTTTTCTTCTTACTGATGCATGCGCTTATGAAGGAAGCTTAAACATAAATGCCTCGTTTATGTATTAGCATATCCACTTGGTTCTCGTTAAAAAAAAAAAACTCATGGAAATACGCTAATACAATATGGATATAGAATTACGCCAGAAAACCAGCAGTTCAATTTAAGTAGACTTCTTAATTACTCTTTTACTTTCCGTATCTTGAAAGTACAAACAGATTGAGTCTCGCACCCATGATGACGATCAATTGTTTTTATTGATAATGACTCGTTTCGGAAAGTTCGTCATCCGTCGACTTAAATTCGGCCTGAACTGACTACCTGTTTTTAAATTCCTCAGGGAAGACAGTTTATAATAAGGTTTAGTTATATTGTATACTCCTTGAAAAGAGAATGATTTTTTTAAAATATAATAATTTCATTTTCAAATTGACGAAAGAGCCTATTGTTTTGCGGGAATGTCCTTTACATGAAATTCATAATGTTTTTTGACGATAATGAATGAAGATGTTTGAAAATCTAGTATTGAGAAAAATATTGACAAGTAAGCACTCCGTCAAAGAAATATTGACCATTACTAATATACTTAATTCTAAAGGAACTGTAGACGCTCTCTGTGCCTAGATATGTTGTATTTAAAAGAAATAATGCTGTAAAGTGTAACTGCTATTGAATATATATATAAGTATCTCTTTAATTACAAAGAGTGTAATATTATCAAAATCCAAACAGTAAAAGGAAGAAGAAAAAAACAAAAAAAAACATACAGCATTATCGATCGCCCAACCCTCTTCACAGCAGCTACGAACCATAGAGGCTGATCCTAACACGTGCAACCTGCGAGAGGATCGCCCTTAACCCCCATGCTTGTCTCCCGTGAGGCCGGATTCGCCCAAACTTAATCGCTATGACTTGTTAGCACAGCTTGAGCTCTGCCTGGCCTTGTTAATGACTACAATTAGCTTTGCCGCTGCTAGAGGAAGGGGAGCCATAAGTTGCTTGTATTAGCAGGTGTTCCTTAGTATTAAACGGTGCTGGGTAAGTCTTGAATTGTGTTTCTGATGTGGCGATAATCTATTGGCGTATTAGTAATGCAATGATCTTGATTTCGTACTTATGCTGTTGTTAAGTTTCTGACTGAATCTCGTTCTGACAAAAGGAAATTTCTGTTCTTGGTAATGGGGGTTATATCAACGTTTGGATGTCCTTTTCATAGGAGGGTTTTGAAGTAAATTGCGTTAAAAATTGAATCATATGGACACAGTGCAATGTATAGTGTAATAAGTACATAGCTTTGGTAATAAGAAAATGAAGAACAGATTTAGGTTATACAAAAGTGTATCTCATAGTGTCTTGATCACATAGTATACATATTATAAAATTTTATTGTTAACACACACACACACACACACACACACACACACACACACACACACACACACACACACACACACACTAAATGAAAGTTTGGGTAAACGCAAGATTCGTAATGATTTACAAAATGAACTTAAGCTAATTTTAATTACGGTGATGAAGACAAGGATTGGGATA
>NC_061851.1:32609258-32611758 GCF_019202785.1 Penaeus chinensis | reverse complement strand
TAGTTGTATCATCGTCATGCATGTTGTTGCATATGAATGTATCAAAGGCTGGACATGACATCATTCTATTGTAGAAAATTGCCTCGTAGTTAAGCAGATGGTGGTAATTTGAGCCTTATTGTACTGTGTACTATGAGGTTATTAAATTATTTAGGTCTAAAATAGATAAAACTGATTAGCTTGACACACAAACGCACAACACTTTGTCACATAGATCCATATATCATACTGCCTTAAAATGTAGGGCTTAGATGAGGATATAAGAGATGATTATATAAAAAAAAATTAATTGGGATTAGTCAGTCAACCATTTCTTTAAACCACATGGGCATTTATCAAATGGCACGAGACGGGATTATCAGCCTTATCGACACGTCACATCCTTCCTTCAAAGATTATACCTAAGACTTAATCTTTTCTTGTTTGTCAAGATCTACAAGTAAAGGTAATTATTCCTAATTTACGCTCGGGGTGATAATAGGTTCATTTGAAGTAATTAAAGGCTGATTGATCAATAGCCCTTAACGAGAATTGATTTGTTGATAGGGTGGTTTCCTTCTGTTTCTTCATCCTAATCCATCTTATCTTATCTTTCGTTGCGTTCCATTCGCAAGAGGGATTAAGTTCTTTTTCCGTATTTCGTTTATAGCCTTTGTTGTATTTTTCACAATTTCTTGTGTTGCATTTCGCTCCTGGGATAAAAAAAAAAAAAAAAAAAAAAAAAAAAAAATATATATATATATATATATATATATATATATATATATATATATATATATATATATATATCAATTAGTGAATGTTTGTTATGAAAGGTGAAGATAATGATGATGATGATGATAATGATAAGGAGGATGATAAACACGGGAACTCGAATTACAACGACCAATCAATCGAGAAAGAAGGAAATAAAAGAAAGAAGGAAGGAATAAAGACAGAAACAAAGAAATCACAAGCACTGAAAACTGTCTCGCATAGGATACACAAATACGATGATATCAGTTTCAAGAAAATCTCATATATTTGTTTATATGCCTTTGACTGTGTCTTGACTATTGAATGGGTTACTGAAAGGCATAGGACGAGAGTGGTATTTTCGTTTGATATTTTTAATCAATTGGATTTAAATCAAGGGATGAAGAGAGAGAGAGAGAGAGAGAGAGAAAGCCGAAAGTTAAAATACATAAATGATTTAAAAAAATTAAAAGCAAATATACATGACTTCCAGGTATTGTAAAATGGTTGGGGTTAAAGAGGGGAATGTTGAGCAAAAGCGAGAGAGAAGAAAAATAAAGAGAAAAGAAAAAAATATGAAAATTCAACAGCGCTAACTAGTACGTGAGTAGATGTTCTGCGTATTTTTGACAGCCTAATTGGCAGGTCTTCGTCTACGAATTATTATATAGATCAAAATGACTAAAATCGTAATTACGAAAGTTTATATCTATTTATCTATCTGTACAGTTATAGATATATTAGGCCAATCAGACCCTTTATTTTCAATATATAGATAAATAAACGATTTGATTCGGGTTATCATTAGATGACACGGTTCCATCCACACAAGAACAGTTAAGGTGGATTTTGTGGTGAATATAGTTTATCACAGTAGTTCTCCTGAAAAAATTATGCAAAAAAATCTTCATTTTTAGCTGTGAATAATATTTACTTCCGTACAAATAGCACCGTTTCATCAGAACACCAAAGCGAAATATTTCCACCTACCTTGAATCACTGAATGCTTACCTAAGTCCAATGTACATAAAAATCCACTGTGCAAGCGAAAATGAGACTAGCACAGGCGTAAAACCATGAGCATAACTCGGGATGCCTTGCGTTCAAAACTGGTCGTAATAAAGTATGTTCAAAGTCTCGTTTACATTTCTCCACATGTGTTTACATTCATTCGTACTTTCATACTGATACACAGTCCATACACAGCCGAGCCTCGAGTTCTGATAATGCAGTTCTCTTTCTCTTGACGAGTTATAGGCTTATAGAGGAAGTTTATGTTGGAAAAGAGTTTGGCCTGGAACCTCGGAGATCGTATGTTTAGACCTTCGCGTTCAGTTAACTGGGGTGATTTATCTTATCCGTTTTTGGATTTTTTTTTCTATTGATGATAACACAACTATACTTTTTTGGTCACTTCGACACATAGAAAAACACATAAAACAATAGGCACACACAATATATATATATATATATATATATATATATATATATATATATATATATATATATATATATATATATATCTGGGTATGTGTGTGTGTGTGTGTGTGTGTGTTTGTACATATACATATATATACATACACATGCATACATATATATTACATATATATATATATATATATATATATATATATATATATATATTTATTTATATATACATATATACAGATATGGATATATATATACATATACATTCTTATACATACATACATACATACATATATATGTATATATATATATATATATATATATATATATATATATA
>NC_061851.1:32594258-32596758 GCF_019202785.1 Penaeus chinensis | reverse complement strand
AATACATGTCAAGAGGGAGAATGGCTCAGAGCCTCGCAACTATTCTCATTATGTGTATTAATAAAAGCACAGTGAAGGAAAATATTATCATAGGATATCCAGCCGTGCGAAACAAGCAATCAGAACTCTGCGAAAGAAAACTCAGATGCCAATTTTTTTTTTCCTGTCTCTCTCTTTGTGATCAGGTTTGGGTTTCAGGAAGAGGTCCTGTGTCTGGTGCGCCTTTGAAGATGGAGTGGCGCTTTCTCGTGGTCGTGTAGCTGTAATCATTTCTTCCTCTTGTCTCTCTTTCTGCATGTGTCATTTGAAAAACCTAGAGCCATATGCAAGGTGGGATTTTAATAACTTTCCTTTTAGTTTCTTTGTTTGTAGGTATGTGGAAAATATTCTATGTCTATCTTGTTGTTTCTCCGTGTTAAGCAAATGACATGCATATAAAAACATCGCAAAAAACTATATATCCGTTTCCCAGAGTTTATAATCAATTCGACTCCGGCTCCTGTATTTTTATCTTCTTGCTCTACACTGCAAATCTGTGAATCTGACATCTATGCATAATGACAAAAAGGATTATGATCTTTGGCAAAATAAATGGCAAGAGTTAGGGAACAGCCGCCGTTTCGTATGTTTATCACACCACCAACGTCATGCATATACAAAAATGTAAAAATAAAGTGCAAAAAAAAAAAAAAAAATACATATTGCTTTTTCTTAGCTCTCGCTTGATCTTCTAAGGACCCGAACACCAGGATCTTTCAGTGCTTTCGGCATTTACGAGAAGACGCAAGACAGAGATATGGCCTCGATACCTGACTTAGTGTCTCGAGGACCAGTTCTAGGATAGCAGCGAATCCTTTAGTATATCATTATCGGCGAAATCCAAGATAGTTCCAGGAAGTTGGTTTACATTCTCAGCCAATACAGGTGTTAGTGAAGGAAGGACGTGTTCTTTTATCATTTTATATACTATGCACACCCACATACACACGTGCGCCGACACACACACACACACACACACACACACACACACACACTGCTTGTCCACGTACACCTACACTTGTGTGAGTGTATAAAATATATATTTTTTAGGATTGTACACCAACTATTGTCAGTGACACACACACACACACACACACACACACACACACACACACACACACACACACACACACACACACACACACACACACACACACACATACACACACACACACACACACACTCACAGCTTGTCCACGTACACCTACACTTATGTGAGTGTATAAAATATATATTTTTTTAGGATTGTACACCAACTATTGTCAGTGACCTGACTATCTACAGCAACTATACCTTATATCAATATAATTCTAATACACTGATAGCCTTAAAAGTCTTTTCTATTCATCTATTCATCATGTCAGCCGTTATTTCCATTCCTTCTAACACCCCCCCCCCCTCACCCCCACAACCCAGTCGAATGAAAGTTGATTGCCGAGGTATTTCCTCATCTTTTCTACCATCTCTAAGCCCATAAACCTCTCTCCCCCTATCCCCTCCCCCCTCCCCCTCCCCCTATCCCGTTCTCCTACCCCTACCCTCTACCACAAGCAAGCGATATCACCCTTAAACCTTCCGTTCGCCTTAAAAAGCATCGGCATTCTCGAGGGAACCGAATTCACCAAACCGAGCATCGGATAGCATCTACGAACGCGGTCTCTGGATTCCGGATCGATGATAAACCTCATCTTGCCCGAACGACCGAAGAAGGTTGGGCATTTTATATTCTTATTTATTTTCTTTTTCTTTTTTTGTTTATTTGTTTTATTATGATTTTTTTTTTTTCGTATGTCTCTTGGGAGGTGTGTATGGGTTAGACAAGGAAGGAGATGGAAATGTTAGGAAGGGAAGGAGGAAGGGGAATATAGGGGGAGGAGGAAGGGTAGAGAAAGAGGGAAAAAAAGGGGAAGGAGGAGGTATGAGAGGAAAAAGAGATCGCAGGAGAATAGAAAGTAGAAGAAAGAGAATGGGGGAAGAACAGAAGACATGAAACAGTCAAAATTTCAAGTTTTATCCTTAAAGGCAATGAAGGGATTAGCTATGTATGTAGAATTCGTAGTCATTCGTGTATATATTTAATTTGGCTCACAGACGTTATATATAACTGTCACACATTTGCAAATAAAGCTGAAATTGTTCGTAATGTCACATCAAATAAGTGAAATATACGTTCAAGACTTATTTTTCTTTAAAAGTTATATTCATGTTGATAATTCATGCTTCCTAATGAATTCACAATGAGGCTGAAGTGTTTATTCTTTCATTTTTTAAATGAATCTATAGCATAAACTGTTTATATTTATGAAACTTCTGAATCAAGAATCAGCGTTTTTACAAACATTGCAAACATTTACAAAAATTACAAACACTGGATACGTAAAACTTATTATTTCTCAGTCGGGAACCACTAGTTCTGAAGTGGTTTGTTATCAACAGAAAATATAAAATAAAACAAAAGATA
>NC_061851.1:32576758-32581758 GCF_019202785.1 Penaeus chinensis | reverse complement strand
CCAGAAATTTATTTTCATTGAAATACAGCATTGCAAGGAAACTGAATTGCCGTTAACTATTTGCAAAAACTCGGTGTAAAATTCTATAATTATTAAATACTCTTATCATACGCTACAATGATACTGACGCATAAAAAACAAACTTGTTTTAATATTTTATTCACTATTTTTTGGTATTGTGAATATAATTAGCAATTACATTTATTCTTACAGTTAATGAATTTTGTCAGAGATAATTTCTACCTCCACACACACACACACACACACACACACACACACACAACTCAACACACACAAACACACACACACATACACACAAACACACACACACACAAACACACACACACACACACACACACACAGACACACACACACAAACACACACACACACACACACACACACACACACACACAAACACAAACACACACACACACACAAACACTCAAACACACACACACACACACACACACACAAACACTCAAACACACACACACACACACACACACACACACATACACACATTGATTGCCATATAGAAGGGATCTTGAGGTGTTTATTAATTTGATTTTATATCTTTGAATAGCCCTTCAGTATTTAGAATTCTTAATAGAGTGCATGGATATTCCTTGTTAGAAAATCAACAAAATCAAGCGAGGACTTCTGCTCTTCAAAATAATACATGGATATCACATAGTATGCACCCCTGGCACTCTCCCAAAAGTCATCACGGGATGGTGAGGCCATGCTCTACAGATTAAGAGTAGGCTGCCGCTTGCATGGCAGAGGATAGATACCACTAACTGTGATGAAACGCCTCAGGCACTGCCTTGCTGCACTGTGTCATGCCTCGCCCCCACCCCCCTTTGTGGAGATTGGAGTACTTAGAGACAATCCAGCCTATACATAACAGTGAGCATTTATTTATGATAGGTTTAATAAGGATGAAGCGTACATAGGATCCTAAGACTGCTTTCCCCAAGTCTCTCTGACTTAATTTAATGTTTATATGTGAAATTAACTAAATCACCAATCTGAGACATATAAATACTTCCTGATGGTGTCTTTACATTCTGTTTAGTTAAATCTATTAATTTTGATAGGTAACCGATGTATTTATGACTAGAAAATAATTAGGTATTATCATTTATATCCTACTATATGCTAAATTCTCAACAACGGGAGAGTTTTCTTTTTCAAAAATAAAAAAAAAGGTATTTCCTACATGCCTACAGACGTGCAATCAAGTTTTTTTTTTTTTTTTTTTTTTTTTTTTTTTTTTTTTTTTTTTTTTTTTTTTTTTTGTTCTAACCCCATCTCGAGCTTCTGGGGGCAATTGCATGGGGTCTATGGCAAACTTCTGTAAACTTCAAGTTGCTCCTTTATAAAACTTCTAATCTCACTTGTAAAGAGCAAAGACTGCGAAGATAGTGGCTTGGTTCTAAGACCATATTGCCGGGTATACAAAGGTTTTTGTTGTTGTTGTTGTTGTTGTTCTTGTCGAAATATTATTTATCTATATCTCTCATGCGTATCTTATTTATTTCCCGGTCTGGAAAATGGAAATCATTCGGGAAGAAATAAAAAATGAATAAATAGAGGCCATACATTGCATTAACGACAAGGTTCTTTTGAACTGTTTTGTAATCAAAATGTATCTGCTGAAGTAACTTTTAAATCTTATTGCGTTAAACCTTTACTGTGTCTGCATCAATCTGCAATGTTTCCTCATATCAGTTAATACTTTAACTAAGTGTAATTGTTCATCACTCCAAGTTTATTTTCACTGTATAAGTAATTGATTTAGTTTATTAGCTATAAAGTTAAGTAAATACAATATAAATCCCATTACTTACATTTAATTTCTGATTCATTTCATTTAACTTGCTACAATTAAGTGAAATATTCTAAATCATTTTTTTCCATATTATTTTTTTAGACTACTGAATTACATTTATTTAGCATTTCATATTGAATTGATTGTTTTGACATTGTTCATCCGAAGTTCTTTAATTTTCTTTTATATATTATATCTTTTATATTATATAAGCTTTTCGACAATTATGCTAAATCATTTACATACCTACATAACTGTGTCTATACACTGTTTGTAAGTTCAGTTAAAGGTGGTAGATATTTATTTTTATCAAAACCTAAGAATAATTTTCATTCCGAACTTGGTGATGGAACGATGAAAAGTAATTTCATAATCACAAAAAACAAAAAAAAAAAAAAAAAGCGTTCCACAGGGCCGGTTTCTGTGCTAAATTATTTACATATCTCTTTAACTGTCTACAGCCCCTGTTTACACGTGCAGTTAAAGAATTAAAGTTAATAGAAATCTATTTTCATCAAATCCCAAGAAAAAGTTTTAATGGTTACTTGTTGGTAACAAAGCAACTAAAACGAGTTCTAAAATTAATCCTGAATTACAAAATGTTTCGCTCGAGGGACGGGTATAGCGCTAGTTATAGTTAATATATATATATTATATATTATATATAATATATAATATATAAAATATATAATATATATAATATATATAATATATATAATATATAATATAAATATTATATATATTATATATATCTATGTATGTATATCATATATATATATATTTATATATATATATATTATATATATTATATATATATCTATGTATGTATATCATATATATATATATATATATATATATATATATATATATATATATATATACATATGATATATGCATATATATATATATATATATATATATATATATATATATGCATATATCATATATATATATATATATATATATATATATATATATATATATATATGCATATATCATATATATATATATATATATATATATATATATATATATATATATATATATATGCATATATCATATATATATATATATGCATATATCATATATATATATATATATATATATATATATATATATATATATATATATATATATATATATATATATATATATATATATATATATATATATATATATATATATATGCATATATCATATATATATATATATATATATATATATATATATATATATATATATGCATATATCATATGTATATATATATATATATATATATCTATATATATATATATATATTTATATATATATGTATATATATATATATATATATATATATATATATATATATATACATATATACACACATACATATACACATATACACACACACAAGAGGGGCCTTCAAAAAATAAAAACATGATCCCTTAAATGCAGGTAATAACGCATCGCTGTGAATTGGAAGTCAGGCGCCATTCATGGAATCCACCAAAATTGAAGCTAGGACAAACATTAAATTCATGATAAAACTCGGTTGGGAGAACAAGTTTATGGTGACAATGACCAAAAGAAATGAATAACCTACAAATGGATAAGTCGGTCAGAAGTGGAAGAAACGAAATTGAAGATGAGCCCCACAGTGGCAGGCCATCAACGTCAGTTTGTGAGGAAAACATTGATGCTGCTCGCGGCAGGACTTGAAAATGATAGACGAAAAAACAGACACATTCAACATCTGCACAAACAATTCTGGAGGAGAGTTTGGGGCTAAGCAAGCTTTCCAGTCAATGGGTTCCTAGGCTGTTGACCCCAGATCAGCAGCAAACAAGGGTAGATCTTTCAATGGAAATTTTGAAGAATTGGGATCAATCAAAGCAGTGGCTGCCCAGGGAAGTGGACCAGTCAAAGAAAAATCGGAGCGTTCAAGAGGAAAGGTCATGGCCACTGTCTTCGGGCATGCAGAGGGGATTTTACTGGTTGACTTCCTCGACCGCAAGAAAACAATTACATCTGCTTATTCTGAATGTGTTTTGAGGAAACCTCAGAAAATCTCAGAAAAACGCCCTGGAAAGCTGCATCAACGCGTTCTCTTCCACCACGACAATGCACCCGCTCACGGCGCTCAGCAGACAAGAGCTGTGCTACGTGAATTTCGAAGGGAAATCGTCCGACATCCCACTTACAGCCCCAATTCAGCCCCATCCGACTTCTTTTTGTTTCCAAACTTCAAAAAATAATTGAAAGATACTAATTTTCTATCGGTTGAAGATGCAAAAAGAGCTGCTCTGACAGCTTTACTCAGACTGACTTAAAGGGTTCATATCCTAACATGTTGGTACAAGAATGTTCATGTACATTGATATCAAAATCCTTCCATATGATTTTTAGTTATGGACTTTTTCTACTAACTTTTTGAAGCCCCTCGTATATATATATATATATATATATATATATATATATATTTATATATATATGTATATATGTATATATGTATATGTATATGTATATATATATATATATATATATATATATATATATGTATATATGTATATATGCATATATGTATATATATATATATATATATATATATATATATATATATATATATATATGTGTGTGTGTATGTATATGTATGTGTGTATATATACACATATATGTTTATGTGTATATGTGTATATATATGTATAAATATACATATATACATATATATATATTATTTTTCATTCAACTATACAATTTTCTTCGGAAACAAAAACAAAACAAATCTGTTATAATGTATTAATACGCACTGCATTGATTATATTTAAAGGCAAAATTATCTATTATCCAGAAAAATGGAAATAATCTTTTCCCAATCACCTACAAACTTTGTGCTGCCTTGCTCCGGCTTCTAGCTCATTAGTCCCGACAATAATTCATTGAGCTTCAAAAGGCTTCACTGAGTTTTGTCTAATAATTAAAGCCAAAGATCTTCCACTGCAAATAATAACGAATATATGCTCTTTGTTCTATATTTCCAAAAGCATAAAGGTAAAGTTAACTAGCGAATTTCATCTCTTTATCTTTTTATTTCAAACGCTTTTCTTTTATGTGTAGTATAAATGAGTGCAAGAAATCCGGGAAGGAAACTAGGCTTACGAAATTGGCTTATAATGATCAGTCTTT